>NW_026688539.1:0-39656 GCF_030445035.2 Dasypus novemcinctus
GGATTAAAGAGTTAGCTGCTATAGCGCCGGTTATGCTTTCCTATTGTGTAAATGCTAGTTTTACACATAGGAATGTTAGCACAAAAACTGAAGTAAAGGAGATAGTTGAAAAATCTCTGCACACAATGCTTAGTTCTCAGAAGTAAATCATATGTGCCATGTTGTTTCATTTAGGTTTAAAGAGTTAGCTGCTATACCGCCGGTTATGCTTTCCTAGAGTGTAAATGCTAGTTTTACAGATAGGAATGTTAGCACAAAAAATGAAAGAAAGGAGATAGCCGCAAAATCTCTGCACACAATGCTTAGTTCTCAGAAGTAAATCATATGTGCCATGTTGTTTCATTTAGGTTTAAAGAGTTAGCTGCTATACCGCCTGTAATGCTTTCCTATAGAGTAAATGCTAGTTTTACAGATAGGAATGTTAGCCCCAAAACTGAAGTAAAGGAGATAACTGAAAAATCTCTGCACACAATGCTTAGTTCTCAGAAGTAAATCATATGTGCCATGTTGTTTCATTTAGGTTTAAAGAGTTAGCTGCTATACCGCAGGTTATACTTTCCTATAGTGTAAATGCTAGTTTTACAGATAGGAATGTTAGCACAAAAACTGAAAGAAAGGAGATAGCCGCAAAATCTCTGCACACAATGCTTAGTTCTCAGAAGTAAACCATATGTGCCATGTTGTTTCATTTAGGTTTAAATAGTTAGCTGCTATACCACCGGTTATGCTTTCCTATAGTGTAAAGGCTAGTTTTACACATACGAATGTTAGCACCAAAACTGAAGTAAAGGAGATAACTGAAAAATCTCTGCACACATTGGTTAGTTCTCAGAAGTAAATCATATGTGCCATGTTGTTTCATTTAGGTTTAAAGAGGTAGCTGCTATACCGCCGGTTAGGCTTTCCTATAGTGTAAAAGCTAGTTTTACAGATAGGAATGTTAGCACAAAAACTGAAAGAAAGGAGATAGCCGCAAAATCTCTGCACACAATGCTAAGTTCTCAGAAGTAAATGATAGGTGCCATGTTGTTTCATTTAGGTTTAAAGAGTTAGCTGCTATACCGCTGGTTATGCTTTCTTATAGTGTAAATGCTAGTTTTACAGATAGGAATGTCAGCACCAAAACTGAATTAAAGGAGATAACTGAAAAATCTCTGCACACAATGCTTAATACTCAGAAGAAAATCATATGTGCCATGTTGTTTCATTTAGGTTTAAAGAGTTAGCTGCTATACCACCGTTTAGGATTTCCTATAGTGTAAAGGCGAGTTTTACAGATAGGAATGTTAGCACAAAAACTGAAAGAAAGGAGATAGCCGCAAAATCTCTGCACACAATGCTTAGTTCTCAGAAGTAAATCATATGTGCCATGTTGTTTCATTTAGGTTTAAAGAGTTAGCTGCTATACCGCCGGTTATGCTTTCCTATAGTGTAAATGCTAGTTTTACAGATAGGAATGTTAGCACAAAAACTGAAAGGAGATAGCCGCAAAATCTCTGCACACAATGTTTAGTTCTCAGAAGTAAATCATATGTGCCATGTTGTTTCATTTAGGTTTAAAGAGTTAGCTGCTATACCGCCGGTTATGCTTTCCTATAGTGTAAATGCTAGTTTTACACATAGGAATGTTAGCCCCAAAACTGAAGTAAAGGAGATAACTGAAAAATCTCTGCACACAATGCTTAATTCTCAGAAGTAAATCATATGTGCCATGTTGTTTCATTTAGGTTTAAAGAGGTAGCTGCTATACCGCCGGTTAGGCTTTCCTATAGTGTAAATGCTAGTTTTATACATAGGAATGTTAGCCCGAAAACTGAAGTAAAGGAGATAACTGAAAAATCTCTGAACACAATGCTTAGTTCTCAGAAGTAAATCATATGTGCCATGTTGTTTCATTTAGGTTTAAAGAGTTAGCTGCTATACCGCCGGCTATGCTTTCCTATAGTGTAAATGCTAGTTTTACAGATAGGAATGTTAGCACAAAAACTGAAAGAAAGGAGATAGCCGCAAAATCTCTGCACACAATGCTTAGTTCTCAGAAGTAAACCATATGTGCCGTGTTGTTTCATTTAGGTTTAAAAAGTTAGCTGCTATACCGCCGGTTATGCTTTCCTATTGTGTAAATGCTAGTTTTACACATAGGAATGTTAGCCCCAAAACTGAAGTAAAGGAGATAACTGAAAAATCTCTGCACACAATGCTTAGTTCTCAGAAGTAAATCATATGTGCCATGTTGTTTCATTTAGGTTTAAAGAGTTAGCTGCTATACCGCCGGTTATGCTTTCCTATAGTGTAAATGCTAGTTTTACAGATAGGAATGTTAGCACAAAAACTGAAAAAAAGGAGATAGCCGCAAAATCTCTGCACACAATGCTTAGTTCTCAGAAGTAAACCATATGTGCCATGTTGTTTCATTTAGGTTTAAAGAGTTAGCTGCTATACCACCGGTTATGCTTTCCTATAGTGTAAAGGCTAGTTTTACACATACGAATGTCAGCACCAAAACTGAAGTAAAGGAGATAACTGAAAAATCTCTGCACACATTGGTTAGTTCTCAGAAGTAAATCATATGTGCCATGTTGTTTGATTTAGGTTTAAAGAGGTAGCTGCTACACCGCCGGTTAGGCTTTCCTATAGTGTAAAAGCTAGTTTTACAGATAGGAATGTTAGCACAAAAACTGAGAGAAAGGAGATAGCCGCAAAATCTCTGCACACAATGCTAAGTTCTCAGAAGTAAATGATAGGTGCCATGTTGTTTCATTTAGGTTTAAAGAGTTAGCTGCTGTACCGCCGGTTATGCTTTCTTATAGTGTAAATGCCAGTTTTACAGATAGGAATGTCAGCACCAAAACTGAATTAAAGGAGATAACTGAAAAATCTCTGCACACAATGCTTAATTCTCAGAAGTAAATCATATGTGCCATGTTGTTTCATTTGTTTTACAGATAGGAATGTTAGCACAAAAACTGAAAGAAAGGAGATAGCCGCAAAATCTCTGCACACAATGCTTAGTTTTCAGAAGTAAACCATATGTGCCATGTTGTTTCATTTAGGTTTAAAGAGTTAGCTGCTATACCCTCAGTTATGCTTTCCTATATAGTAAATGCGAGTATAAAAATATGAAGGTTAGCGCAAAATCTGAAGAAAAGGAGATAGCTGAAAACTCTCTGCACACAGTGCTTAGTTCTCAGAAGTAAATCATATGAGCCATGTTATTTCATTTAGGTTTAAAGAGGTAGCTGCTATACCGCCGGTTAGGCTTTCCTATTGTGTAAATGCTAGTTTTACAGATAGGAATGTTAGCACCAAAACTGAAGTAAAGGAGATAACTGAAAAATCTCTGCACACAATGCTTAGTTCTCAGGAATAAATCATATGTGCATTGTTGTTTCATTTAGGTTTAAAGAGGTAGCTGCTATACCGCCGGTTAGGCTTTCCTATAGTGTAAAAGCTAGTTTTACACATAGGAATGTTAGCACAAAAACTGAAAGAAGGGAGATAGCCGCAAAATCTCTGCTCACAATGCTTAGTTCCCAGAAGTACATCATATGTGCCATGTTGTTTCATTTAGGTTTAAAGAGTTAGCTGCTATACCGCCGGTTATGCTTTCCTATAGTGTAAATGCTAGTTTTACAGATAGGAATGTCAGCACCAAAACTGAATTAAAGGAGATAACTGAAAAATCTCTGCACACAATGCTTAATTTTCAGAAGTAAATCATATGTGCCATGTTGTTTCATTTAGGTTTAAAGAGTTAGCTGCTATACCTCCGGTTATGCTTTCCTATAGTGTAAATGCTAGTTTTACAGATAGGAATGTTAGCACAAAAACTGAAAGAAAGGAGATAGCTGCAAAATCTCTGCACACAATGCTTAGTTCTCAGAAGTAAACCATATGTGCCGTGTTGTTTCATTTAGGTTTAAAGAGTTAGCTGCTATACCGCCGGTTATGCTTTCCTATAGTGTAAAGGCTAGTTTTACACATAGGAATGTTAGCCCCAAAACTGAAGTAAAGGAGATAACTGAAAAATCTCTGCACACAATGCTTAGTTCTCAGAAGTAAATCATATGTGCCATGTTGTTTCATTTAGGATTAAAGAGTTAGCTGCTATAGCGCCGGTTATGCTTTCCTATTGTGTAAATGCTAGTTTTACACATAGGAATGTTAGCCCCAAAACTGAAGTAAAGGAGATAACTGAAAAATCTCTGCACACAATGCTTAGTTCTCAGAAGTAAATCATATGTGCCATGTTGTTTCATTTAGGTTTAAAGAGTTAGCTGCTATACCGCCGGTTATGCTTTCCTAGAGTGTAAATGCTAGTTTTACAGATAGGAATGTTAGCACAAAAAATGAAAGAAAGGAGATAGCCGCAAAATCTCTGCACACAATGCTTAGTTCTGGGAAGTAAACCATATGTGCCATGTTGTTTCATTTAGGTTTAAAGAGTTAGCTGCTATACCACCGGTTATGCTTTCCTATAGTGTAAAGGCTAGTTTTACACATACGAATGTTAGCACCAAAACTGAAGTAAAGGAGATAACTGAAAAATGTCTGCACACATTGCTTAGTTCTCAGAAGTAAATCATATGTGCCATGTTGTTTCATTTAGGTTTAAAGAGGTAGCTGCTACACCGCCGGTTAGGCTTTCCTATAGTGTAAAAGCTAGTTTTACAGATAGGAATGTTAGCACAAAAACTGAAAGAAAGGAGATAGCCGCAATATCCCTGCACACAATGCTAAGTTCTCAGAAGTAAATGATAGGTGCCATGTTGTTTCATTTAGGTTTAAAGAGTTAGCTGCTATACCGCCTGTAATGCTTTCCTATAGAGTAAATGCTAGTTTTACAGATAGGAATGTTAGCCCCAAAACTGAACTAAAGGAGATAACTGAAAAATCTCTGCACACAATGCTTAGTTCTCAGAAGTAAATCATATGTGCCATGTTGTTTCATTTAGGTTTAAAGAGTTAGCTGCTATACCGCAGGTTATACTTTCCTATAGTGTAAATGCTAGTTTTACAGATAGGAATGTTAGCACAAAAACTGAAAGAAAGGAGATAGCCGCAAAATCTATGCACACAATGCTTAGTTCTCAGAAGTAAACCATATGTGCCATGTTGTTTCATTTAGGTTTAAATAGTTAGCTGCTATACCACCGGTTATGCTTTCCTATAGTGTAAAGGCTAGTTTTACACATACGAATGTTAGCACCAAAACTGAAGTAAAGGAGATAACTGAAAAATCTCTGCACACATTGGTTAGTTCTCAGAAGTAAATCATATGTGCCATGTTGTTTCATTTAGGTTTAAAGAGGTAGCTGCTATACCGCCGGTTAGGCTTTCCTATAGTGTAAAAGCTAGTTTTACAGATAGGAATGTTAGCACAAAAACTGAAAGAAAGGAGATAGCCGCAAAATCTCTGCACACAATGCTAAGTTCTCAGAAGTAAATGATAGGTGCCATGTTGTTTCATTTAGGTTTAAAGAGTTAGCTGCTATACCGCTGGTTATGCTTTCTTATAGTGTAAATGCTAGTTTTACAGATAGGAATGTCAGCACCAAAACTGAATTAAAGGAGATAACTGAAAAATCTCTGCACACAATGCTTAATACTCAGAAGAAAATCATATGTGCCATGTTGTTTCATTTAGGTTTAAAGAGTTAGCTGCTATACCACCGTTTAGGATTTCCTATAGTGTAAAGGCGAGTTTTACAGATAGGAATGTTAGCACAAAAACTGAAAGAAAGGAGATAGCCGCAAAATCTCTGCACACAATGCTTAGTTCTCAGAAGTAAATCATATGTGCCATGTTGTTTCATTTAGGTTTAAAGAGTTAGCTGCTATACCGCCGGTTATGCTTTCCTATAGTGTAAATGCTAGTTTTACAGATAGGAATGTTAGCACAAAAACTGAAAGAAAGGAGATAGCCGCAAAATCTCTGCACACAATGTTTAGTTCTCAGAAGTAAATCATATGTGCCATGTTGTTTCATTTAGGTTTAAAGAGTTAGCTGCTATACCGCCGGTTATGCTTTCCTATAGTGTAAATGCTAGTTTTACACATAGGAATGTTAGCCCCAAAACTGAAGTAAAGGAGATAACTGAAAAATCTCTGCACACAATGCTTAATTCTCAGAAGTAAATCATATGTGCCATGTTGTTTCATTTAGGTTTAAAGAGGTAGCTGCTATACCGCCGGTTAGGCTTTCCTATAGTGTAAATGCTAGTTTTACACATAGGAATGTTAGCCCGAAAACTGAAGTAAAGGAGATAACTGAAAAATCTCTGCACACAATGCTTAGTTCTCAGAAGTAAATCATATGTGCCATGTTGTTTCATTTAGGTTTAAAGAGTTAGCTGCTATACCGCCGGCTATGCTTTCCTATAGTGTAAATGCTAGTTTTACAGATAGGAATGTTAGCACAAAAACTGAAAGAAAGGAGATAGCCGCAAAATCTCTGCACACAATGCTTAGTTCTCAGAAGTAAACCATATGTGCCGTGTTGTTTCATTTAGGTTTAAAAAGTTAGCTGCTATACCGCCGGTTATGCTTTCCTATTGTGTAAATGCTAGTTTTACACATAGGAATGTTAGCCCCAAAACTGAAGTAAAGGAGATAACTGAAAAATCTCTGCACACAATGCTTAGTTCTCAGAAGTAAATCATATGTGCCATGTTGTTTCATTTAGGTTTAAAGAGTTAGCTGCTATACCGCCGGTTATGCTTTCCTATAGTGTAAATGCTAGTTTTTACAGATAGGAATGTTAGCACAAAAACTGAAAAAAAGGAGATAGCCGCAAAATCTCTGCACACAATGCTTAGTTCTCAGAAGTAAACCATATGTGCCATGTTGTTTCATTTAGGTTTAAAGAGTTAGCTGCTATACCACCGGTTATGCTTTCCTATAGTGTAAAGGCTAGTTTTACACATACGAATGTCAGCACCAAAACTGAAGTAAAGGAGATAACTGAAAAATCTCTGCACACATTGGTTAGTTCTCAGAAGTAAATCATATGTGCCATGTTGTTTGATTTAGGTTTAAAGAGGTAGCTGCTACACCGCCGGTTAGGCTTTCCTATAGTGTAAAAGCTAGTTTTACAGATAGGAATGTTAGCACAAAAACTGAAAGAAAGGAGATAGCCGCAAAATCTCTGCACACAATGCTAAGTTCTCAGAAGTAAATGATAGGTGCCATGTTGTTTCATTTAGGTTTAAAGAGTTAGCTGCTGTACCGCCGGTTATGCTTTCTTATAGTGTAAATGCCAGTTTTACAGATAGGAATGTCAGCACCAAAACTGAATTAAAGGAGATAACTGAAAAATCTCTGCACACAATGCTTAATTCTCAGAAGTAAATCATATGTGCCATGTTGTTTCATTTGTTTTACAGATAGGAATGTTAGCACAAAAACTGAAAGAAAGGAGATAGCCGCAAAATCTCTGCACACAATGCTTAGTTTTCAGAAGTAAACCATATGTGCCATGTTGTTTCATTTAGGTTTAAAGAGTTAGCTGCTATACCCTCAGTTATGCTTTCCTATATAGTAAATGCGAGTATAAAAATATGAAGGTTAGCGCAAAATCTGAAGAAAAGGAGATAGCTGAAAACTCTCTGCACACAGTGCTTAGTTCTCAGAAGTAAATCATATGAGCCATGTTATTTCATTTAGGTTTAAAGAGGTAGCTGCTATACCGCCGGTTAGGCTTTCCTATTGTGTAAATGCTAGTTTTACAGATAGGAATGTTAGCACCAAAACTGAAGTAAAGGAGATAACTGAAAAATCTCTGCACACAATGCTTAGTTCTCAGGAATAAATCATATGTGCATTGTTGTTTCATTTAGGTTTAAAGAGGTAGCTGCTATACCGCCGGTTAGGCTTTCCTATAGTGTAAAAGCTAGTTTTACACATAGGAATGTTAGCACAAAAACTGAAAGAAAGGAGATAGCCGCAAAATCTCTGCTCACAATGCTTAGTTCCCAGAAGTACATCATATGTGCCATGTTGTTTCATTTAGGTTTAAAGAGTTAGCTGCTATACCGCCGGTTATGCTTTCCTATAGTGTAAAGGCTAGTTTTACACATAGGAATGTTAGCCCCAAAACTGAAGTAAAGGAGATAACTGAAAAATCTCTGCACACAATGCTTAGTTCTCAGAAGTAAATCATATGTGCCATGTTGTTTCATTTAGGATTAAAGAGTTAGCTGCTATAGCGCCGGTTATGCTTTCCTATTGTGTAAATGCTAGTTTTACACATAGGAATGTTAGCCCCAAAACTGAAGTAAAGGAGATAACTGAAAAATCTCTGCACACAATGCTTAGTTCTCAGAAGTAAATCATATGTGCCATGTTGTTTCATTTAGGTTTAAAGAGTTAGCTGCTATACCGCCGGTTATGCTTTCCTAGAGTGTAAATGCTAGTTTTACAGATAGGAATGTTAGCACAAAAAATGAAAGAAAGGAGATAGCCGCAAAATCTCTGCACACAATGCTTAGTTCTCAGAAGTAAACCATATGTGCCATGTTGTTTCATTTAGGTTTAAAGAGTTAGCTGCTATACCACCGGTTATGCTTTCCTATAGTGTAAAGGCTAGTTTTACACATACGAATGTTAGCACCAAAACTGAAGTAAAGGAGATAACTGAAAAATCTCTGCACACATTGCTTAGTTCTCAGAAGTAAATCATATGTGCCATGTTGTTTCATTTAGGTTTAAAGAGGTAGCTGCTACACCGCCGGTTAGGCTTTCCTATAGTGTAAAAGCTAGTTTTACAGATAGGAATGTTAGCACAAAAACTGAAAGAAAGGAGATAGCCGCAAAATCTCTGCACACAATGCTAAGTTCTCAGAAGTAAATGATAGGTGCCATGTTGTTTCATTTAGGTTTAAAGAGTTAGCTGCTATACCGCCTGTAATGCTTTCCTATAGAGTAAATGCTAGTTTTACAGATAGGAATGTTAGCCCCAAAACTGAACTAAAGGAGATAACTGAAAAATCTCTGCACACAATGCTTAGTTCTCAGAAGTAAACCATATGTGCCATGTTGTTTCATTTAGGTTTAAAGAGTTAGCTGCTATACCGCAGGTTATACTTTCCTATAGTGTAAATGCTAGTTTTACAGATAGGAATGTTAGCACAAAAACTGAAAGAAAGGAGATAGCCGCAAAATCTCTGCACACAATGCTTAGTTCTCAGAAGTAAACCATATGTGCCATGTTGTTTCATTTAGGTTTAAATAGTTAGCTGCTATACCACCGGTTATGCTTTCCTATAGTGTAAAGGCTAGTTTTACACATACGAATGTTAGCACCAAAACTGAAGTAAAGGAGATAACTGAAAAATCTCTGCACACATTGGTTAGTTCTCAGAAGTAAATCATATGTGCCATGTTGTTTCATTTAGGTTTAAAGAGGTAGCTGCTATACCGCCGGTTAGGCTTTCCTATAGTGTAAAAGCTAGTTTTACAGATAGGAATGTTAGCACAAAAACTGAAAGAAAGGAGATAGCCACAAAATCTCTGCACACAATGCTAAGTTCTCAGAAGTAAATGATAGGTGCCATGTTGTTTCATTTAGGTTTAAAGAGTTAGCTGCTATACCGCTGGTTATGCTTTCTTATAGTGTAAATGCTAGTTTTACAGATAGGAATGTCAGCACCAAAACTGAATTAAAGGAGATAACTGAAAAATCTCTGCACACAATGCTTAATACTCAGAAGAAAATCATATGTGCCATGTTGTTTCATTTAGGTTTAAAGAGTTAGCTGCTATACCACCGTTTAGGATTTCCTATAGTGTAAAGGCGAGTTTTACAGATAGGAATGTTAGCACAAAAACTGAAAGAAAGGAGATAGCCGCAAAATCTCTGCACACAATGCTTAGTTCTCAGAAGTAAATCATATGTGCCATGTTGTTTCATTTAGGTTTAAAGAGTTAGCTGCTATACCGCCGGTTATGCTTTCCTATAGTGTAAATGCTAGTTTTACAGATAGGAATGTTAGCACAAAAACTGAAAGAAAGGAGATAGCCGCAAAATCTCTGCACACAATGTTTAGTTCTCAGAAGTAAATCATATGTGCCATGTTGTTTCATTTAGGTTTAAAGAGTTAGCTGCTATACCGCCGGTTATGCTTTCCTATAGTGTAAATGCTAGTTTTACACATAGGAATGTTAGCCCCAAAAGTGAAGTAAAGGAGATAACTGAAAAATCTCTGCACACAATGCTTAATTCTCAGAAGTAAATTATATGTGCCATGTTGTTTCATTTAGGTTTAAAGAGGTAGCTGCTATACCGCCGGTTAGGCTTTCCTATAGTGTAAATGCTAGTTTTACACATAGGAATGTTAGCCCGAAAACTGAAGTAAAGGAGATAACTGAAAAATCTCTGCACACAATGCTTAGTTCTCAGAAGTAAATCATATGTGCCATGTTGTTTCATTTCGGTTTAAAGAGTTAGCTGCTATACCGCCGGCTATGCTTTCCTATAGTGTAAATGCTAGTTTTACAGATAGGAATGTTAGCACAAAAACTGAAAGAAAGGAGATAGCCGCAAAATCTCTGCACACAATGCTTAGTTCTCAGAAGTAAACCATATGTGCCGTGTTGTTTCATTTAGGTTTAAAAAGTTAGCTGCTATACCGCCGGTTATGCTTTCCTATTGTGTAAATGCTAGTTTTACACATAGGAATGTTAGCCCCAAAACTGAAGTAAAGGAGATAACTGAAAACTCTCTGCACACAGTGCTTAGTTCTTAGAAGTAAATCATATGAGCCATGTTATTTCATTTAGGTTTAAAGAGGTAGCTGCTATACCGCCGGTTATGCTTTCCTATAGTGTAAATGCTAGTTTTACAGATAGGAATGTTAGCACAAAAACTGAAAAAAAGGAGATAGCCGCAAAATCTCTGCACACAATGCTTAGTTCTCAGAAGTAAACCATATGTGCCATGTTGTTTCATTTAGGTTTAAAGAGTTAGCTGCTATACCACCGGTTATGCTTTCCTATAGTGTAAAGGCTAGTTTTACACATACGAATGTCAGCACCAAAACTGAAGTAAAGGAGATAACTGAAAAATCTCTGCACACATTGGTTAGTTCTCAGAAGTAAATCATATGTGCCATGTTGTTTGATTTAGGTTTAAAGAGGTAGCTGCTACACCGCCGGTTAGGCTTTCCTATAGTGTAAAAGCTAGTTTTACAGAAAGGAATGTTAGCACAAAAACTGAAAGAAAGGAGATAGCCGCAAAATCTCTGCACACAATGCTAAGTTCTCAGAAGTAAATGATAGGTGCCATGTTGTTTCATTTAGGTTTAAAGAGTTAGCTGCTGTACCGCCGGTTATGCTTTCTTATAGTGTAAATGCCAGTTTTACAGATAGGAATGTCAGCACCAAAACTGAATTAAAGGAGATAACTGAAAAATCTCTGCACACAATGCTTAATTCTCAGAAGTAAATCATATGTGCCATGTTGTTTCATTTGTTTTACAGATAGGAATGTTAGCACAAAAACTGAAAGAAAGGAGATAGCCGCAAAATCTCTGCACACAATGCTTAGTTTTCAGAAGTAAACCATATGTGCCATGTTGTTTCATTTAGGTTTAAAGAGTTAGCTGCTATACCCTCAGTTACGCTTTCCTATATAGTAAATGCAAGTATAAAAATATGAAGGTTAGCGCAAAATCTGAAGTAAAGGAGATAGCTGAAAACTCTCTGCACACAGTGCTTAGTTCTCAGAAGTAAATCATATGAGCCATGTTATTTCATTTAGGTTTAAAGAGGTAGCTGCTATACCGCCGGTTAGGCTTTCCTATTGTGTAAATGCTAGTTTTACAGATAGGAATGTTAGCACCAAAACTGAAGTAAAGGAGATAACTGAAAAATCTCTGCACACAATGCTTAGTTCTCAGGAATAAATCATATGTGCATTGTTGTTTCATTTAGGTTTAAAGAGGTAGCTGCTATACCGCCGGTTAGGCTTTCCTATAGTGTAAAAGCTAGTTTTACACATAGGAATGTTAGCACAAAAACTGAAAGAAACGAGATAGCCGCAAAATCTCTGCTCACAATGCTTAGTTCCCAGAAGTACATCATATGTGCCATGTTGTTTCATTTAGGTTTAAAGAGTTAGCTGCTATACCGCCGGTTATGCTTTCCTATAGTGTAAATGCTAGTTTTACAGATAGGAATGTCAGCACCAAAACTGAATTAAAGGAGATAACTGAAAAATCTCTGCACACAATGCTTAATTTTCAGAAGTAAATCATATGTGCCATGTTGTTTCATTTAGGTTTAAAGAGTTAGCTGGTATACCGCCGGTTATGCTTTCCTATAGTGTAAATGCTAGTTTTACAGATAGGAATGTTAGCACAAAAACTGAAAGAAAGGAGATAGCTGAAAATCTCTGCACACAATGCTTAGTTCTCAGAAGTAAACCATATGTGCCGTGTTGTTTCATTTAGGTTTAAAGAGTTGGCTGCTATACCGCCGGTTATGCTTTCCTATAGTGTAAAGGCTAGTTTTACACATAGGAATGTTAGCCCCAAAACTGAAGTAAAGGAGATAACTGAAAAATCTCTGCACACAATGCTTAGTTCTCAGAAGTAAATCATATGTGCCATGTTGTTTCATTTAGGATTAAAGAGTTAGCTGCTATAGCGCCGGTTATGCTTTCCTATTGTGTAAATGCTAGTTTTACACATAGGAATGTTAGCCCCAAAACTGAAGTAAAGGAGATAACTGAAAAATCTCTGCACACAATGCTTAGTTCTCAGAAGTAAATCATATGTGCCATGTTGTTTCATTTAGGTTTAAAGAGTTAGCTGCTATACCGCCGGTTATGCTTTCCTAGAGTGTAAATGCTAGTTTTACAGATAGGAATGTTAGCACAAAAAATGAAAGAAAGGAGATAGCCGCAAAATCTCTGCACACAATGCTTAGTTCTCAGAAGTAAACCATATGTGCCATGTTGTTTCATTTAGGTTTAAAGAGTTAGCTGCTATACCACCGGTTATGCTTCGCTATAGTGTAAAGGCTAGTTTTACACATACGAATGTTAGCACCAAAACTGAAGTAAAGGAGATAACTGAAAAATCTCTGCACACATTGCTTAGTTCTCAGAAGTAAATCATATGTGCCATGTTGTTTCATTTAGGTTTAAAGAGGTAGCTGCTACACCGCCGGTTAGGCTTTCCTATAGTGTAAAAGCTAGTTTTACAGATAAGAATGTTAGCACAAAAACTGAAAGAAAGGAGATAGCCGCAAAATCTCTGCACACAATGCTAAGTTCTCAGAAGTAAATGATAGGTGCCATGTTGTTTCATTTAGGTTTAAAGAGTTAGCTGCTATACCGCCTGTAATGCTTTCCTATAGAGTAAATGCTAGTTTTACAGATAGGAATGTTAGCCCCAAAACTGAAGTAAAGGAGATAACTGAAAAATCTCTGCACACAATGCTTAGTTCTCAGAAGTAAATCATATGTGCCATGTTGTTTCATTTATGTTTAAAGTGTTAGCTGCTATACCGCAGGTTATACTTTCCTATAGTGTAAATGCTAGTTTTACAGATAGGAATGTTAGCACAAAAACTGAAAGAAAGGAGATAGCCGCAAAATCTATGCACACAATGCTTAGTTCTCAGAAGTAAATGATAGGTGCCATGTTGTTTCATTTAGGTTTAAAGAGTTAGCTGCTGTACCGCCGGTTATGCTTTCTTATAGTGTAAATGCCAGTTTTACAGATAGGAATGTCAGCACCAAAACTGAATTAAAGGAGATAACTGAAAAATCTCTGCACACAATGCTTAATTCTCAGAAGTAAATCATATGTGCCATGTTGTTTCATTTGTTTTACAGATAGGAATGTTAGCACAAAAACTGAAAGAAAGGAGATAGCCGCATAATCTCTGCACACAATGCTTAGTTTTCAGAAGTAAACCATATGTGCCATGTTGTTTCATTTAGGTTTAAAGAGTTAGCTGCTATACCCTCAGTTATGCTTTCCTATATAGTAAATGCGAGTATAAAAATATGAAGGTTAGCGCAAAATCTGAAGAAAAGGAGATAGCTGAAAACTCTCTGCACACAGTGCTTAGTTCTCAGAAGTAAATCATATGAGCCATGTTATTTCATTTAGGTTTAAAGAGGTAGCTGCTATACCGCCGGTTAGGCTTTCCTATTGTGTAAATGCTAGTTTTACAGATAGGAATGTTAGCACCAAAACTGAAGTAAAGGAGATAACTGAAAAATCTCTGCACACAATGCTTAGTTCTCAGGAATAAATCATATGTGCATTGTTGTTTCATTTAGGTTTAAAGAGGTAGCTGCTATACCGCCGGTTAGGCTTTCCTATAGTGTAAAAGCTAGTTTTACACATAGGAATGTTAGCACAAAAACTGAAAGAAAGGAGATAGCCGCAAAATCTCTGCTCACAATGCTTAGTTCCCAGAAGTACATCATATGTGCCATGTTGTTTCATTTAGGTTTAAAGAGTTAGCTGCTATACCGCCGGTTATGCTTTCCTATAGTGTAAATGCTAGTTTTACAGATAGGAATGTCAGCACCAAAACTGAATTAAAGGAGATAACTGAAAAATCTCTGCACACAATGCTTAATTTTCAGAAGTAAATCATATGTGCCATGTTGTTTCATTTAGGTTTAAAGAGTTAGCTGCTATACCGCCGGTTATGCTTTCCTATAGTGTAAATGCTAGTTTTACAGATAGGAATGTTAGCACAAAACTGAAAGAAAGGAGATAGCTGCAAAATCTCTGCACACAATGCTTAGTTCTCAGAAGTAAACCATATGTGCCGTGTTGTTTCATTTAGGTTTAAAGAGTTAGCTGCTATACCGCCGGTTATGCTTTCCTATAGTGTAAAGGCTAGTTTTACACATAGGAATGTTAGCCCCAAAACTGAAGTAAAGGAGATAACTGAAAAATCTCTGCACACAATGCTTAGTTCTCAGAAGTAAATCATATGTGCCATGTTGTTTCATTTAGGATTAAAGAGTTAGCTGCTATAGCGCCGGTTATGCTTTCCTATTGTGTAAATGCTAGTTTTACACATAGGAATGTTAGCCCCAAAACTGAAGTAAAGGAGATAACTGAAAAATCTCTGCACACAATGCTTAGTTCTCAGAAGTAAATCATATGTGCCATGTTGTTTCATTTAGGTTTAAAGAGTTAGCTGCTATACCGCCGGTTATGCTTTCCTAGAGTGTAAATGCTAGTTTTACAGATAGGAATGTTAGCACAAAAAATGAAAGAAAGGAGATAGCCGCAAAATCTCTGCACACAATGCTTAGTTCTCAGAAGTAAACCATATGTGCCATGTTGTTTCATTTAGGTTTAAAGAGTTAGCTGCTATACCACCGTTTATGCTTTCCTATAGTGTAAAGGCTAGTTTTACACATACGAATGTTAGCACCAAAACTGAAGTAAAGGAGATAACTGAAAAATCTCTGCACACATTGCTTATTTCTCAGAAGTAAATCATATGTGCCATGTTGTTTCATTTAGGTTTAAAGAGGTAGCTGCTACACCGCCGGTTAGGCTTTCCTATAGTGTAAAAGCTAGTTTTACAGATAGGAATGTTAGCACAAAAACTGAAAGAAAGGAGATAGCCGCAAAATCTCTGCACACAATGCTAAGTTCTCAGAAGTAAATGATAGGTGCCATGTTGTTTCATTTAGGTTTAAAGAGTTAGCTGCTATACCGCCTGTAATGCTTTCCTATAGAGTAAATGCTAGTTTTACAGATAGGAATGTTAGCCCCAAAACTGAAGTAAAGGAGATAACTGAAAAATCTCTGCACACAATGCTTAGTTCTCAGAAGTAAATCATATGTGCCATGTTGTTTCATTTAGGTTTAAAGAGTTAGCTGCTATACCGCAGGTTATACTTTCCTATAGTGTAAATGCTAGTTTTACAGATAGGAATGTTAGCACAAAAACTGAAAGAAAGGAGATAGCCGCAAAATCTATGCACACAATGCTTAGTTCTCAGAAGTAAACCATATGTGCCATGTTGTTTCATTTAGGTTTAAATAGTTAGCTGCTATACCACCGGTTATGCTTTCCTATAGTGTAAAGGCTAGTTTTACACATACGAATGTTAGCACCAAAACTGAAGTAAAGGAGATAACTGAAAAATCTCTGCACACATTGGTTAGTTCTCAGAAGAAAATCATATGTGCCATGTTGTTTCATTTAGGTTTAAAGAGGTAGCTGCTATACCGCCGGTTAGGCTTTCCTATAGTGTAAAAGCTAGTTTTACAGATAGGAATGTTAGCACAAAAACTGAAAGAAAGGAGATAGCCGCAAAATCTCTGCACACAATGCTAAGTTCTCAGAAGTAAATGATAGGTGCCATGTTGTTTCATTTAGGTTTAAAGAGTTAGCTGCTATACCGCTGGTTATGCTTTCTAATAGTGTAAATGCTAGTTTTACAGATAGGAATGTCAGCACCAAAACTGAAATAAAGGAGATAACTGAAAAATCTCTGCACACAATGCTTAATACTCAGAAGTAAATCATATGTGCCATGTTGTTTCATTTAGGTTTAAAGAGTTAGCTGCTATACCACCGTTTAGGATTTCCTAGAGTGTAAAGGCGAGTTTTACAGTTAGGAATGTTAGCACAAAAACTGAAAGAGAGGAGATAGCCGCAAAATCTCTGCTCACAATGCTTAGTTCCCAGAAGTACATCATATGTGCCATGTTGTTTCATTTAGGTTTAAAGAGTTAGCTGCTATACCGCCGGTTATGCTTTCCTATAGTGTAAATGCTAGTTTTACAGATAGGAATGTCAGCACCAAAACTGAATTAAAGGAGATAACTGAAAAATCTCTGCACACAATGCTTAATTTTCAGAAGTAAATCATATGTGCCATGTTGTTTCATTTAGGTTTAAAGAGTTAGCTGCTATACCGCCGGTTATGCTTTCCTATAGTGTAAATGCTAGTTTTACAGATAGGAATGTTAGCACAAAAACTGAAAGAAAGGAGATAGCTGCAAAATCTCTGCACACAATGCTTAGTTCTCAGAAGTAAACCATATGTGCTGTGTTGTTTCATTTAGGTTTAAAGAGTTAGCTGCTATACCGCCGGTTATGCTTTCCTATAGTGTAAAGGCTAGTTTTACACATAGGAATGTTAGCCCCAAAACTGAAGTAAAGGAGATAACTGAAAAATCTCTGCACACAATGCTTAGTTCTCAGAAGTAAATCATATGTGCCATGTTGTTTCATTTAGGATTAAAGAGTTAGCTGCTATAGCGCCGGTTATGCTTTCCTATTGTGTAAATGCTAGTTTTACACATAGGAATGTTAGCCCCAAAACTGAAGTAAAGGAGATAACTGAAAAATCTCTGCACACAATGCTTAGTTCTCAGAAGTAAATCATATGTGCCATGTTGTTTCATTTAGGTTTAAAGAGTTAGCTGCTATACCGCCGGTTATGCTTTCCTAGAGTGTAAATGCTAGTTTTACAGATAGGAATGTTAGCACAAAAAATGAAAGAAAGGAGATAGCCGCAAAATCTCTGCACACAATGCTTAGTTCTCAGAAGTAAACCATATGTGCCATGTTGTTTCATTTAGGTTTAAAGAGTTAGCTGCTATACCACCGGTTATGCTTTCCTATAGTGTAAAGGCTAGTTTTACACATACGAATGTTAGCACCAAAACTGAAGTAAAGGAGATAACTGAAAAATCTCTGCACACATTGCTTAGTTCTCAGAAGTAAATCATATGTGCCATGTTGTTTCATTTAGGTTTAAAGAGGTAGCTGCTACACCGCCGGTTAGGCTTTCCTATAGTGTAAAAGCTAGTTTTACAGATAGGAATGTTAGCACAAAAACTGAAAGAAAGGAGATAGCCGCAAAATCTCTGCACACAATGTTAAGTTCTCAGAAGTAAATGATAGGTGCCATGTAGTTTCATTTAGGTTTAAAGAGTTAGCTGCTATACAGCCTGTAATGCTTTCCTATAGAGTAAATGCTAGCTTTACAGATAGGAATGTTAGCCCCAAAACTGAAGTAAAGGAGATAACTGAAAAATCTCTGCACACAATGCTTAGTTCTCAGAAGTAAATCATATGTGCCATGTTGTTTCATTTAGGTTTAAAGAGTTAGCTGCTATACCGCAGGTTATACTTTCCTATAGTGTAAATGCTAGTTTTACAGATAGGAATGTTAGCACAAAAACTGAAAGAAAGGAGATAGCCGCAAAATCTCTGCACACAATGCTTAGTTCTCAGAAGTAAACCATATGTGCCATGTTGTTTCATTTAGGTTTAAATAGTTAGCTGCTATACCACCGGTTATGCTTTCCTATAGTGTAAAGGCTAGTTTTACACATACGAATGTTAGCACCAAAACTGAAGTAAAGGAGATAACTGAAAAATCTCTGCACACATGGTTAGTTCTCAGAAGTAAATCATATGTGCCATGTTGTTTCATTTAGGTTTAAAGAGGTAGCTGCTATACCGCCGGTTAGGCTTTCCTATAGTGTAAAAGCTAGTTTTACAGATAGGAATGTTAGCACAAAAACTGAAAGAAAGGAGATAGCCGCAAAATCTCTGCACACAATGCTAAGTTCTCAGAAGTAAATGATAGGTGCCATGTTGTTTCATTTAGGTTTAAAGAGTTAGCTGCTATACCGCTGGTTATGCTTTCTTATAGTGTAAATGCTAGTTTTACAGATAGGAATGTCAGCACCAAAACTGAATTAAAGGAGATAACTGGAAAATCTCTGCACACAATGCTTAATACTCAGAAGAAAATCATATGTGCCATGTTGTTTCATTTAGGTTTAAAGAGTTAGCTGCTACACCACCGTTTAGGATTTCCTATAGTGTAAAGGCGAGTTTTACAGATAGGAATGTTAGCACAAAAACTGAAAGAAAGGAGATAGCCGCAAAATCTCTGCACACAATGCTTAGTTCTCAGAAGTAAATCATATGTGCCATGTTGTTTCATTTAGGTTTAAAGAGTTAGCTGCTATACCGCCGGTTATGCTTTCCTATAGTGTAAATGCTAGTTTTACAGATAGGAATGTTAGCACAAAAACTGAAAGAAAGGAGATAGCCGCAAAATCTCTGCACACAATGTTTAGTTCTCAGAAGTAAATCATATGTGCCATGTTGTTTCATTTAGGTTTAAAGAGTTAGCTGCTATACCGCCGGTTATGCTTTCCTATAGTGTAAATGCTAGTTTTACACATAGGAATGTTAGCCCCAAAAGTGAAGTAAAGGAGATAACTGAAAAATCTCTGCACACAATGCTTAATTCTCAGAAGTAAATCATATGTGCCATGTTGTTTCATTTAGGTTTAAAGAGGTAGCTGCTATACCGCCGGTTAGGCTTTCCTATAGTGTAAATGCTAGTTTTACACATAGGAATGTTAGCCCGAAAACTGAAGTAAAGGAGATAACTGAAAAATCTCTGCACACAATGCTTAGTTCTCAGAAGTAAATCATATGTGCCATGTTGTTTCATTTCGGTTTAAAGAGTTAGCTGCTATACCGCCGGCTATGCTTTCCTATAGTGTAAATGCTAGTTTTACAGATAGGAATGTTAGCACAAAAACTGAAAGAAAGGAGATAGCCGCAAAATCTCTGCACACAATGCTTAGTTCTCAGAAGTAAACCATATGTGCCGTGTTGTTTCATTTAGGTTTAAAAAGTTAGCTGCTATACCGCCGGTTATGCTTTCCTATTGTGTAAATGCTAGTTTTACACATAGGAATGTTAGCCCCAAAACTGAAGTAAAGGAGATAACTGAAAAATCTCTGCACACAATGCTTAGTTCTCAGAAGTAAATCATATGTGCCATGTTGTTTCATTTAGGTTTAAAGAGTTAGCTGCTATACCGCCGGTTATGCTTTCCTATAGTGTAAATGCTAGTTTTACAGATAGGAATGTTAGCACAAAAACTGAAAAAAAGGAGATAGCCGCAAAATCTCTGCACACAATGCTTAGTTCTCAGAAGTAAACCATATGTGCCATGTTGTTTCATTTAGGTTTAAAGAGTTAGCTGCTATACCACCGGTTATGCTTTCCTATAGTGTAAAGGCTAGTTTTACACATACGAATGTCAGCACCAAAACTGAAGTAAAGGAGATAACTGAAAAATCTCTGCACACATTGGTTAGTTCTCAGAAGTAAATCATATGTGCCATGTTGTTTGATTTAGGTTTAAAGAGGTAGCTGCTACACCGCCGGTTAGGCTTTCCTATAGTGTAAAAGCTAGTTTTACAGATAGGAATGTTAGCACAAAAACTGAAAGAAAGGAGATAGCCGCAAAATCTCTGCACACAATGCTAAGTTCTCAGAAGTAAATGATAGGTGCCATGTTGTTTCATTTAGGTTTAAAGAGTTAGCTGCTGTACCGCCGGTTATGCTTTCTTATAGTGTAAATGCCAGTTTTACAGATAGGAATGTCAGCACCAAAACTGAATTAAAGGAGATAACTGAAAAATCTCTGCACACAATGCTTAATTCTCAGAAGTAAATCATATGTGCCATGTTGTTTCATTTGTTTTACAGATAGGAATGTTAGCACAAAAACTGAAAGAAAGGAGATAGCCGCAAAATCTCTGCACACAATGCTTAGTTTTCAGAAGTAAACCATATGTGCCATGTTGTTTCATTTAGGTTTAAAGAGTTAGCTGCTATACCCTCAGTTATGCTTTCCTATATAGTAAATGCAAGTATAAAAATATGAAGGTTAGCGCAAAATCTGAAGTAAAGGAGATAGCTGAAAACTCTCTGCACACAGTGCTTAGTTCTCAGAAGTAAATCATATGAGCCATGTTATTTCATTTAGGTTTAAAGAGGTAGCTGCTATACCGCCGGTTAGGCTTTCCTATTGTGTAAATGCTAGTTTTACAGATAGGAATGTTAGCACCAAAACTGAAGTAAAGGAGATAACTGAAAAATCTCTGCACACAATGCTTAGTTCTCAGGAATAAATCATATGTGCATTGTTGTTTCATTTAGGTTTAAAGAGGTAGCTGCTATACCGCCGGTTAGGCTTTCCTATAGTGTAAAAGCTAGTTTTACACATAGGAATGTTAGCACAAAAACTGAAAGAAACGAGATAGCCGGAAAATCTCTGCTCACAATGCTTAGTTCCCAGAAGTACATCATATGTGCCATGTTGTTTCATTTAGGTTTAAAGAGTTAGCTGCTATACCGCCGGTTATGCTTTCCTATAGTGTAAATGCTAGTTTTACAGATAGGAATGTCAGCACCAAAACTGAATTAAAGGAGATAACTGAAAAATCTCTGCACACAATGCTTAATTTTCAGAAGTAAATCATATGTGCCATGTTGTTTCATTTAGGTTTAAAGAGTTAGCTGCTATACCGCCGGTTATGCTTTCCTATAGTGTAAATGCTAGTTTTACAGATAGGAATGTTAGCACAAAAACTGAAAGAAAGGAGATAGCTGCAAAATCTCTGCACACAATGCTTAGTTCTCAGAAGTAAACCATATGTGCCGTGTTGTTTCATTTAGGTTTAAAGAGTTGGCTGCTATACCGCCGGTTATGCTTTCCTATAGTGTAAAGGCTAGTTTTACACATAGGAATGTTAGCCCCAAAACTGAAGTAAAGGAGATAACTGAAAAATCTCTGCACACAATGCTTAGTTCTCAGAAGTAAATCATATGTGCCATGTTGTTTCATTTAGGATTAAAGAGTTAGCTGCTATAGCGCCGGTTATGCTTTCCTATTGTGTAAATGCTAGTTTTACACATAGGAATGTTAGCCCCAAAACTGAAGTAAAGGAGATAACTGAAAAATCTCTGCACACAATGCTTAGTTCTCAGAAGTAAATCATATGTGCCATGTTGTTTCATTTAGGTTTAAAGAGTTAGCTGCTATACCGCCGGTTATGCTTTCCTAGAGTGTAAATGCTAGTTTTACAGATAGGAATGTTAGCACAAAAAATGAAAGAAAGGAGATAGCCGCAAAATCTCTGCACACAATGCTTAGTTCTCAGAAGTAAACCATATGTGCCATGTTGTTTCATTTAGGTTTAAAGAGTTAGCTGCTATACCACCGGTTATGCTTTCCTATAGTGTAAAGGCTAGTTTTACACATACGAATGTTAGCACCAAAACTGAAGTAAAGGAGATAACTGAAAAATCTCTGCACACATTGCTTAGTTCTCAGAAGTAAATCATATGTGCCATGTTGTTTCATTTAGGTTTAAAGAGGTAGCTGCTACACCGCCGGTTAGGCTTTCCTATAGTGTAAAAGCTAGTTTTACAGATAAGAATGTTAGCACAAAAACTGAAAGAAAGGAGATAGCCGCAAAATCTCTGCACACAATGCTAAGTTCTCAGAAGTAAATGATAGGTTCCATGTTGTTTCATTTATGTTTAAAGAGTTAGCTGCTATACCGCCTGTAATGCTTTCCTATAGAGTAAATGCTAGTTTTACAGATAGGAATGTTAGCCCCAAAACTGAAGTAAAGGAGATAACTGAAAAATCTCTGCACACAATGCTTAGTTCTCAGAAGTAAATCATATGTGCCATGTTGTTTCATTTATGTTTAAAGTGTTAGCTGCTATACCGCAGGTTATACTTTCCTATAGTGTAAATGCTAGTTTTACAGATAGGAATGTTAGCACAAAAACTGAAAGAAAGGAGATAGCCGCAAAATCTGTGCACACAATGCTTAGTTCTCAGAAGTAAACCATATGTGCCATGTTGTTTCATTTAGGTTTAAATAGTTAGCTGCTATACCACCGGTTATGCTTTCCTATAGTGTAAAGGCTAGTTTTACACATACGAATGTTAGCACCAAAACTGAAGTAAAGGAGATAACTGAAAAATCTCTGCACACATTGGTTAGTTCTCAGAAGTAAATCATATGTGCCATGTTGTTTCATTTAGGTTTAAAGAGGTAGCTGCTATACCGCCGGTTAGGCTTTCCTATAGTGTAAAAGCTAGTTTTACAGATAGGTATGTTAGCACAAAAACTGAAAGAAAGGAGATAGCCGCAAAATCTCTGCACACAATGCTAAGTTCTCAGAAGTAAATGATAGGTGCCATGTTGTTTCATTTAGGTTTAAAGAGTTAGCTGCTATACCGCTGGTTATGCTTTCTAATAGTGTAAATGCTAGTTTTACAGATAGGAATGTCAGCACCAAAACTGAAATAAAGGAGATAACTGAAAAATCTCTGCACACAATGCTTAATACTCAGAAGTAAATCATATGTGCCATGTTGTTTCATTTAGGTTTAAAGAGTTAGCTGCTATACCACCGTTTAGGATTTCCTATAGTGTAAAGGCGAGTTTTACAGTTAGGAATGTTAGCACAAAAACTGAAAGAAAGGAGATAGCCGCAAAATCTCTGCTCACAATGCTTAGTTCCCAGAAGTACATCATATGTGCCATGTTGTTTCATTTAGGTTTAAAGAGTTAGGTGCTATACCGCCGGTTATGCTTTCCTATAGTGTAAATGCTAGTTTTACAGATAGGAATGTCAGCACCAAAACTGAATTAAAGGAGATAACTGAAAAATCTCTGCACACAATGCTTAATTTTCAGAAGTAAATCATATGTGCCATGTTGTTTCATTTAGGTTTAAAGAGTTAGCTGCTATACCGCCGGTTATGCTTTCCTATAGTGTAAATGCTAGTTTTACAGATAGGAATGTTAGCACAAAAACTGAAAGAAAGGAGATAGCTGCAAAATCTCTGCACACAATGCTTAGTTCTCAGAAGTAAACCATATGTGCCGTGTTGTTTCATTTAGGTTTAAAGAGTTAGCTGCTATACCGCCGGTTATGCTTTCCTATAGTGTAAAGGCTAGTTTTACACATAGGAATGTTAGCCCCAAAACTGAAGTAAAGGAGATAACTGAAAAATCTCTGCACACAATGCTTAGTTCTCAGAAGTAAATCATATGTGCCATGTTGTTTCATTTAGGATTAAAGAGTTAGCTGCTATAGCGCCGGTTATGCTTTCCTATTGTGTAAATGCTAGTTTTACACATAGGAATGTTAGCCCCAAAACTGAAGTAAAGGAGATAACTGAAAAATCTCTGCACACAATGCTTAGTTCTCAGAAGTAAATCATATGTGCCATGTTGTTTCATTTAGGTTAAAGAGTTAGCTGCTATACCGCCGGTTATGCTTTCCTAGAGTGTAAATGCTAGTTTTACAGATAGGAATGTTAGCACAAAAATGAAAGAAAGGAGATAGCCGCAAAATCTCTGCACACAATGCTAAGTTCTCAGAAGTAAATGATAGGTGCCATGTTGTTTCATTTAGGTTTAAAGAGTTAGCTGCTATACCGCCAGTTATGCTTTCTAATAGTGTAAAATGCTAGTTTTACAGATAGGAATGTCAGCACCAAAACTGAAATAAAGGAGATAACTGAAAAATCTCTGCACACAATGCTTAATACTCAGAAGAAAATCATATGTGCCATGTTGTTTCATTTAGTTTAAAGAGTTAGCTGCTATACCACCGTTTAGGATTTCCTATAGTGTAAAGGCGTGTTTTACAGTTAGGAATGTTAGCACAAAAACTGAAAGAAAGGAGATAGCCGCAAAATCTCTGCACACAATGTTTAGTTCTCAGAAGTAAATCATATGTGCCATGTTGTTTCATTTAGGTTTAAAGAGTTAGCTGCTATACCGCCGGTTATGCTTTCCTATAGTGTAAATGCTAGTTTTACACATAGGAATGTTAGCCCCAAAACTGAAGTAAAGGAGATAACTGAAAAATCTCTGCACACAATGCTTAATTCTCAGAAGTAAATCATATGTGCCATGTTGTTTCATTTAGGTTTAAAGAGTTAGCTGCTATAACCGCTGTTTAGGATTTCCTATAGTGTAAAGGCTAGTTTTATAGATAGGAATGTTAACACAAAAAACTGAAAGAAACGAGATAGCCGCAAAATCTCTGCAAACAATGCTTAGTTCTCAGAAGTACATCATCTGTGCCATGTTGTTTCATTTAGGTTTAAAGAGTTAGCTGCTATACCGCCGGTTATGCTTTCCTATAGTGCAAATGCTAGTTTTACAGATAGGAATGTTAGCACAAAAACTGAAAGAAAGGAGATAGCCGCAAAATCTCTACACACAATGCTTAGTTTTCAGAAGTAAACCATATGTGCCATGCTGTTTCATTTAGGTTTAAAAGTTAGCTGTTATACCCTCAGTTATGCTTTCCTATATAGTAAATGCGAGTATAAAAAATATGAAGGTTAGCGCAAAATCTGAAGTAAAGGAGATAGCTGAAAACTCTCTGCACACAATCCTTAGTTCTCAGAAGTAAATCATATGTGCCATGTTGTTTCATTTAGGTTTAAAGAGGTAGCTGCTATACCGCCGGTTAGGCTTTCCTATAGTGTAAATGCTAGTTTTACAGATAGGAATGTTAGCACCAATACTGAAGTAAAGGAGATAACTGAAAAATCTCTGCACACAATGCTTAGTTCTCAGGAGTAAATCATATGTGCATTGTTGTTTCATTTAGGTTTAAAGAGTTAGCTGCTATACCCGCCGGTTAGGCTTTCCTATAGTGTAAAAGTGAGTTTTACAGATAGGAATGTTAGCACAAAAACTGAAAGAAAGGAGATAGCTGCAAAATCTCTGCACACAATGCTACGTTCTCAGAAGTAAATGATAGGTGCCATGTTGTTTCATTTAGGTTTAAAGAGTTAGCTGCTATACTGCCGGTTATGCTTTCCTATAGGGTAAATGCTAGTTTTACAGATAGGAATGTCAGCACCATAACTGAAGTAAAGGAGATAACTGAAAAATCTCTGCACACAATTGCTTAATTCTCAGAAGTAAATCATATGTGCCATGTTTTTTCATTTAGGTTTAAAGAGTTAGCTGCTATACCACCGTTTAGGATTTCCTATAGTGTAAAGGGTAGTTTTACAGATAGGAATGTTAGCACAAAAACTGAAAGAAAGGAGATAGCCGCAAAATCTCTGCACACAATGCTTAGTTCTCAGAAGTAAATCATATGTGCCATGTTGTTTCATTAGGTTTAAAGAGTTAGCTGCTATACCGCCGGTTATGCTTTCCTATAGTGTAAATGCCAGTTTTACAGATAGGAATGTTAGCACAAAAACTGAAAGAAAGGAGATAGCCGCAAAATCTCTGCACACAATGCTTAGTTTTTCAGAAGTAAACCATATGTGCCATGTTGTTTCATTTAGGTTTAAACAGTTAGCTGCTATACCGCCGGTTAGGCTTTCCTATAGTGTAAATGCTAGTTTTACAGATAGGAATGTTAGCACCAAAACTGAAGTAAAGACGATAACTGAAAAATCTCTGCACACAATGCTTAGTTCTCAGGAGTAAATCATATGTGCATTGTTGTTTCATTTAGGTTTAAAGAGGTAGCTGCTATACCGCCGGCTATGCTTTCCTATAGTGTAAATGCTAGTTTTACAGATAGGAATGTTAGCACAAAAACTGAAAGAAAGGAGATAGCCGCAAAATCTCTGCACACAATGCTTAGTTCTCAGAAGTAAACCATATGTGCCATGTTGTTACATTTAGGTTTAAAGAGTTAGCTGCTATACCGCCGGTTATGCTTTCCTATAGTGTAAAGGCAAGATTTACACATAGGAATGTTAGCACCAAAACTGAAGTAAAGGAGATAACTGAAAAATCTCTGCACACATTGGTTAGTTCTCAGAAGTAAATCATATGTGCATTGTTGTTTCATTTAGGTTTAAAGAGGTAGCTGCTATACCACCGGTTAGGCTTTCCTATAGTGTAAAAGCTAGTTTTACAAATAGGAATGTTAGCACAAAAACTGAAAGAAAGGAGATAGCCGCAAAATCTCTGCACACAATGCTAAGTTCTCAGAAGTAAATGATAGGTGCCATGTTGTTTCATTTAGGTTTAAAGAGTTAGCTGCTATACCGCCAGTTATGCTTTCTTATAGTGTAAATGCTAGTTGTACAGATAGGAATGTCAGCACCAAAACTGAATGAAAGGAGATAACTGAAAAATCTCTGCACACAATGCTTAATTCTCAGAAGTAAATCATATGTGCCATGTTGTTTCATTTAGGTTTAAAGAGTTAGCTGCTATACCACCAGTTATGCTTTCCTATAGTGTAAATGCTAGTTTTACAGATAGGAATGTTAGCACAAAAACTGAAAAAAAGGAGATAGACGCAAAATCTCTGCACACAATGCTTAGTTCTCAGAAGTAAACCATATGTGCCATGTTGTTTCATTTAGGTTTAAAGAGTTAGCTGCTATACCGCCGGTTATGCTTTCCTATTGTGTAAAGGCTAGTTTTACACATACGAATGTTAGCACCAAAACTGAAGTAAAGGAGATAACTGAAAAATCTCTGCACACATTGGTTAGTTCTCAGAAGTAAATCATATGTGCCATGTTGTTTCATTTAGGTTTAAAGAGTTAGCTGCTATACTGCAGTTTAGGATTTCATATAGTGTAAAGGCTAGTTTTACAGATAGGAATGTTAGCAGAAAAACTGAAAGAAAGGAAATAGCCGCAAAATCTCTGCACACAATGCTTAGTTCTCAGAAGTAAACCATATGTGCCATGTTGTTTCATTTAGGTTTAAAGAGTTAGCTGCTATACCGCCGGTTATGCTTTCCTATAGTGTAAAGGCTAGTTTTACACATAGGTATGTTAGCCCCAAAACTGAAGTAAAGGAGATAACTGAGAAATCTCTGCTCACAAAGCTTAGTTCTCAGAAGTAAATCATATGTGCCATGTTGTTACATTTAGGTTTAAAGAGGCAGCTGCTATACCGCCGGTTATGCTTTCCTATAGTGTAAATGCTAGTTTTACAGATAGGAATGTTAGCACAAAAACTGAAACAAAGGAGATAGCCGCAAAATCTCTGCACACAATGCTTAGTTCTCAGAAGTAAACCATATGTGCCATGTTGTTTCATTTAGGTTTAAAGTGTTAGCTGCTATACCGCCGGTTATGCTTTCCTATAGTGTAAATGCTAGTTTTACACATAGGAATGTTAGCCCCAAAACTGAAGTAAAGGAGATAACTGAAAAATCTCTGCACACAATGCTTAGTTCTCAGAAGTAAATCATATGTGCCATGTTGTTTCATTTAGGTTTAAAGAGTTAGCTGCTATACCGCCGGTTATGCTTTCCTATAGTGTAAATGCTAGTTTTACAGATATGAATGTTAGCACAAAATCTGAAGTGAAGGAGATAGCTGAATAATCTCTGCACACAATGCTTAGTTCTCAGAAGTAAATCATAAGTGCCATGTTGTTTCATTTAGGTTTAAAGAGTTAGCTGTTATACTGCCCGTTACGCTTTCCTATAGTGTAAATGGTAGTTTTACTGATAGGAATGTTAGCACAAAAACTGAAAGAAAGGAGATAGCCTCAAAACCACTCCACACAATGCTTAGTTCTCAGAAGTAAATCATATGTGCCATGTTGTTTCATTTACATTTAAAGAGGTATCTGCTATACCGCCTGTTATGCTTTCCTATAGTGTAAATGCTAGTTTTACAGATAGGAATGTTAGCACCAAAACTGAAGTAAAGGAGATAACTGAAAAATCTCTGCACACAATGCTTTGTTCTCAGAAGTAAATCATATGTGCCATGTTGTTTCATTTAGGTTTAAAGAGTTAGCTGCTATACCGCCGGTTATGCTTTCCTATAGTGTAAATGCTAGTTTTACAGATAGGAATGTTAGCATAAAAACTGAAAGAAAGGAGATAGCCACAAAATCTCTGCACACAATGCTTAGTTTTCAGAAGTAAAGCATATGTGCCATGTTGTTTCATTTAGGTTTAAAGAGTTAGCTGCTATACCCTCAGTTATGCTTTCCTATATAGTAAATGCGAGTATAAAAATATGAATGTTAGCACCAAAACTGAAGTAAAGGAGAAAACTGAAAAATCTCTGCACACAATGCTTAGTTCTCAGAAGTAAATCATATGTGCCATGTTGTTTCATTTAGGTTTAAAGAGTTAGCTGCTATATCGCCGGTTATGATTTCCTATAGTTTAAAAGATAGTTTTACAGATAGGAATGTTAGCAGAAAAACTCAAAGAAAGGCGATAGCCACAAAATCTCTGCACACAATGCTTAGTTCTCAGAAGTACATCATATATGCCATGTTGTTTCATTTAGGTTTAAAGAGTTAGCTGCTATACCGCCGGTTATGCTTTCCTATAGTGTAAATGCTAATTTTACAGATAGGAATGTTAGCACAAACACTTAAAGAAAGGAGATAGCCGCAAAATCTCTGCACACAATGCTTAGTTTTCAGAAGTAAACCATATGTGCCATGTTGTTTCATTTAGGTTTAAAGAGTTAGCTGCTATACCGCCGGCTATGCTTTCCTATAGTGTAAATGCTAGTTTTACAGATAGGAATGTTAGCACAAAAACTGAAAGAAAGGAGATAGCCGCAAAATCTCTGCACACAATGCTTAGTTCTCAGCAGTAAACCATATGTGCCATGTTGTTACATTTAGGTTTAAAGAGTTAGCTGCTATACCGCCGGTTATGCTTTCCTATAGTGTAAAGGCTAGATTTACACATAGGAATGTTAGCACCAAAACTGAAGTAAAGGAGATAACTGAAAAATCTCTGCACACATTGGTTAGTTCTCTGAAGTAAATCATATGTGCATTGTTGTTTCATTTAGGTTTAAAGAGGTAGCTGCTATACCACCGGTTAGGCTTTCCTATAGTGTAAAAGCTAGTTTTACAAATAGGAATGTTAGCACAAAAACTGAAAGAAAGGAGATAGCCGCAAAATCTCTGCACACAATGCTAAGTTCTCAGAAGTAAAAGATAGGTGCCATGTTGTTTCATTTAGGTTTAAAGAGTTAGCTGCTATACCGCCAGTTATGCTTTCTTATAGTGTAAATGCTAGTTTTACAGATAGGAATGTCAGCACCAAAACTGAATGAAAGGAGATAACTGAAAAATCTCTGCACACAATGCTTAATTCTCAGAAGTGAATCATATGTGCCATGTTGTTTCATTTAGGTTTAAAGAGTTAGCTGCTATACCGCCAGTTATGCTTTCCTATAGTGTAAATGCTAGTTTTACAGATAGGAATGTTAGCACAAAAACTGAAAAAAAGGAGATAGACGCAAAATCTCTGCACACAATGCTTAGTTCTCAGAAGTAAACCATATGTGCCATGTTGTTTCATTTAGGTTTAAAGAGTTAGCTGCTATACCACCGGTTATGCTTTCCTATAGTGTAAAGGCTAGTTTTACACATACGAATGTTAGCACCAAAACTGAAGTAAAGGAGATAACTGAAAAATCTCTGCACACATTGCTTAGTTCTCAGAAGTAAATCATATGTGCCATGTTGTTTCATTTAGGTTTAAAGAGGTAGCTGCTACACCGCCGGTTAGGCTTTCCTATAGTGTAAAAGCTAGTTTTACAGATAGGAATGTTAGCACAAAAACTGAAAGAAAGGAGATAGTCGCAAAATCTCTGCACACAATGCTAAGTTCTCAGAAGTAAATGATAGGTGCCATGTTGTTTCATTTAGGTTTAAAGAGTTAGCTGCTATACCGCCTGTAATGCTTTCCTATAGAGTAAATGCTAGTTTTACAGATAGGAATGTTAGCCCCAAAACTGAAGTAAAGGAGATAACTGAAAAATCTCTGCACACAATGCTTAGTTCTCAGAAGTAAATCATATGTGCCATGTTGTTTCATTTAGGTTTAAAGAGTTAGCTGCTATACCGCAGGTTATACTTTCCTATAGTGTAAATGCTAGTTTTACAGATAGGAATGTTAGCACAAAAACTGAAAGAAAGGAGATAGCCGCAAAATCTATGCACACAATGCTTAGTTCTCAGAAGTAAACCATATGTGCCATGTTGTTTCATTTAGGTTTAAATGGTTAGCTGCTATACCACCGTTTATGCTTTCCTATAGTGTAAAGGCTAGTTTTACACATACGAATGTTAGCACCAAAACTGAAGTAAAGGAGATAACTGAAAAATCTCTGCACACATTGGTTAGTTCTCAGAAGTAAATCATATGTGCCATGTTGTTTCATTTAGGTTTAAAGAGGTAGCTGCTATACCGCCGGTTAGGCTTTCCTATAGTGTAAAAGCTAGTTTTACAGATAGGAATGTTAGCACAAAAACTGAAAGAAAGGAGATAGCCGCAAAATCTCTGCACACAATGCTAAGTTCTCAGAAGTAAATGATAGGTGCCATGTTGTTTCATTTAGGTTTAAAGAGTTAGCTGCTATACCGCTGGTTATGCTTTCTAATAGTGTAAATGCTAGTTTTACAGATAGGAATGTCAGCACCAAAACTGAAATAAAGGAGATAACTGAAAAATCTCTGCACACAATGCTTAATACTCAGAAGAAAATCATATGTGCCATGTTGTTTCATTTAGGTTTAAAGAGTTAGCTGCTATACCACCGTTTAGGATTTCCTATAGTGTAAAGGCGTGTTTTACAGTTAGGAATGTTAGCACAAAAACTGAAAGAAAGGAGATAGCCGCAAAATCTCTGCACACAATGTTTAGTTCTCAGAAGTAAATCATATGTGCCATGTTGTTTCATTTAGGTTTAAAGAGTTAGCTGCTATACCGCCGGTTATGCTTTACTATAGTGTAAATGCTAGTTTTACACATAGGAATGTTAGCCCCAAAACTGAAGTAAAGGAGATAACTGAAAAATCTCTGCACACAATGCTTAATTCTCAGAAGTAAATCATATGTGCCATGTTGTTTCATTTAGGTTTAAAGAGTTAGCTGCTATACCGCTGTTTAGGATTTCCTATAGTGTAAAGGCTAGTTTTATAGATAGGAATGTTAACACAAAAACTGAAAGAAACGAGATAGCCGCAAAATCTCTGCACACAATGCTTAGTTCTCAGAAGTACATCATCTGTGCCATGTTGTTTCATTTAGGTTTAAAGAGTTAGCTGCTATACCGCCGGTTATGCTTTCCTATAGTGCAAATGCTAGTTTTACAGATAGGAATGTTAGCACAAAAACTGAAAGAAAGGAGATAGCCGCAAATCTCTGCACACAATGCTTAGTTTTCAGAAGTAAACCATATGTGCCATGCTGTTTCATTTAGGTTTAAAAGTTAGCTGCTATACCCTCAGTTATGCTTTCCTATATAGTAAATGCGAGTATAAAAATATGAAGGTTAGCGCAAAATCTGAAGTAAAGGAGATAGCTGAAAACTCTCTGCACACAGTCCTTAGTTCTCAGAAGTAAATCATATGTGCCATGTTGTTTCATTTAGGTTTAAAGAGGTAGCTGCTATACCGCCGGTTAGGCTTTCCTATAGTGTAAATGCTAGTTTTACAGATAGGAATGTTAGCACCAATACTGAAGTAAAGGAGATAACTGAAAAATCTCTGCACACAATGCTTAGTTCTCAGGAGTAAATCATATGTGCATTGTTGTTTCATTTAGGTTTAAAGAGTTAGCTGCTATACCGCCGGTTAGGCTTTCCTATAGTGTAAAAGCGAGTTTTACAGATAGGAATGTTAGCACAAAAACTGAAAGAAAGGAGATAGCTGCAAAATCTCTGCACACAATGCTACGTTCTCAGAAGTAAATGATAGGTGCCATGTTGTTTCATTTAGGTTTAAAGAGTTAGCTGCTATACTGCCGGTTATGCTTTCCTATAGGGTAAATGCTAGTTTTACAGATAGGAATGTCAGCACCATAACTGAAGTAAAGGAGATAACTGAAAAATCTCTGCACACAATGCTTAATTCTCAGAAGTACATCATATGTGCCATGTTTTTTCATTTAGGTTTAAAGAGTTAGCTGCTATACCACCGTTTAGGATTTCCTATAGTGTAAAGGCTAGTTTTACAGATAGGAATGTTAGCACAAAAACTGAAAGAAAGGAGATAGCCGCAAAATCTCTGCACACAATGCTTAGTTCTCAGAAGTAAATCATATGTGCCATGTTGTTTCATTTAGGTTTAAAGAGTTAGCTGCTATACCGCCGGTTATGCTTTCCTATAGTGTAAATGCTAGTTTTACAGATAGGAATGTTAGCACAAAAACTGAAAGAAAGGAGATAGCCGCAAAATCTCTGCACACAATGCTTAGTTTTCAGAAGTAAACCATATGTGCCATGTTGTTTCATTTAGGTTTAAACAGTTAGCTGCTATACCGCCGGTTAGGCTTTCCTATAGTGTAAATGCTAGTTTTACAGATAGGAATGTTAGCACCAAAACTGAAGTAAAGGCGATAACTGAAAAATCTCTGCACACAATGCTTAGTTCTCAGGAGTAAATCATATGTGCATTGTTGTTTCATTTAGGTTTAAAGAGGTAGCTGCTATACCGCCGGTTAGGCTTTCCTATATTGTAAAAGCTAGTTTTACAGATAGGAATGTTAGCACAAAAACTGAAAGAAAGGAGATAGCCGCAAAATCTCTGCACACAATGCTTAGTTCTCAGAAGAAGATCATATGTGCCATGTTGTTTCATTTAGGTTTAAAGAGTTAGCTGCTATACCGCCGGTTATGCTTTACTATAGTGTAAATGCTAGTTTTACACATAGGAATGTTAGCCCGAAAACTGAAGTAAAGGAGATAACTGAAAAATCTCTGCACACAATGCTTAGTTCTCAGAAGTAAATCATATGTGCCATGTTGTTTCATTTAGGTTTAAAGAGTTAGCTGCTATACCGCCGGCTATGCTTTCCTATAGTGTAAATGCTAGTTTTACAGATAGGAATGTTAGCACAAAAACTGAAAGAAAGGAGATAGCCGCAAAATCTCTGCACACAATGCTTAGTTCTCAGAAGTAAACCATATGTGCCATGTTGTTACATTTAGGTTTAAAGAGTTAGCTGCTATACCGCCGGTTATGCTTTCCTATAATGTAAAGGCAAGATTTACACATAGGAATGTTAGCACCAAAACTGAAGTAAAGGAGATAACTGAAAAATCTCTGCACACATTGGTTAGTTCTCAGAAGTAAATCATATGTGCATTGTTGTTTCATTTAGGTTTAAAGAGGTAGCTGCTATACCACCGGTTAGGCTTTCCTATAGGGTAAAAGCTAGTTTTACAAATAGGAATGTTAGCACAAAAACTGAAAGAAAGGAGATAGCCGCAAAATCTCTGCACACAATGCTAAGTTCTCAGAAGTAAATGATAGGTGCCATGTTGTTTCATTTAGGTTTAAAGAGTTAGCTGCTATACCGCCAGTTATGCTTTCTTATAGTGTAAATGCTAGTTGTACAGATAGGAATGTCAGCACCAAAACTGAATGAAAGGAGATAACTGAAAAATCTCTGCACACAATGCTTAATTCTCAGAAGTAAATCATATGTGCCATGTTGTTTCATTTAGGTTTAAAGAGTTAGCTGCTATACCGCCAGTTATGCTTTCCTATAGTGTAAATGCTAGTTTTACAGATAGGAATGTTAGCACAAAAACTGAAAAAAAGGAGATAGACGCAAAATCTCTGCACACAATGCTTAGTTCTCAGAAGTAAACCATATGTGCCATGTTGTTTCATTTAGGTTTAAAGAGTTAGCTGCTATACCGCCGGTTATGCTTTCCTATTGTGTAAAGGCTAGTTTTACACATACGAATGTTAGCACCAAAACTGAAGTAAAGGAGATAACTGAAAAATCTCTGCACACATTGGTTAGTTCTCAGAAGTAAATCATATGTGCCATGTTGTTTCATTTAGGTTTAAAGAGTTAGATGCTATACTGCAGTTTAGGATTTCATATAGTGTAAAGGCTAGTTTTACAGATAGGAATGTTAGCAGAAAAACTGAAAGAAAGGAGATAGCCGCAAAATCTCTGCACACAATGCTTAGTTCTCAGAAGTACATCATATGTGCCATGTTGTTTCATTTAGGTTTAAAGAGTTAGCTGCTATACCGCCGGTTATGCTTTCCTATAGTGTAAAGGCTAGTTTTACACATAGGTATGTTAGCCCCAAAACTGAAGTAAAGGAGATAACTGAGAAATCTCTGCTCACAAAGCTTAGTTCTCAGAAGTAAATCATATGTGCCATGTTGTTACATTTAGGTTTAAAGAGGCAGCTGCTATACCGCCGGTTATGCTTTCCTATAGTGTAAATGCTAGTTTTACAGATAGGAATGTTAGCACAAAAACTGAAACAAAGGAGATAGCCGCAAAATCTCTGCACACAATGCTTAGTTCTCAGAAGTAAACCATATGTGCCATGTTGTTTCATTTAGGTTTAAAGTGTTAGCTGCTATACCGCCGGTTATGCTTTCCTATAGTGTAAATGCTAGTTTTACACATAGGAATGTTAGCCCCAAAACTGAAGTAAAGGAGATAACTGAAAAATCTCTGCACACAATGCTTAGTTCTCAGAAGTAAATCATATGTGCCATGTTGTTTCATTTAGGTTTAAAGAGTTAGCTGCTATACCGCCGGTTATGCTTTCCTATAGTGTAAATGCTAGTTTTACAGATATGAATGTTAGCACAAAATCTGAAGTGAAGGAGATAGCTGAATAATCTCTGCACACAATGCTTAGTTCTCAGAAGTAAATCATAAGTGCCATGTTGTTTCATTTAGGTTTAAAGAGTTAGCTGTTATACTGCCCGTTACGCTTTCCTATAGTGTAAATGCTAGTTTTACTGATAGGAATGTTAGCACAAAAACTGAAAGAAAGGAGATAGCCTCAAAACCACTCCACACAATGCTTAGTTCTCAGAAGTAAATCATATGTGCCATGTTGTTTCATTTACATTTAAAGAGGTATCTGCTATACCGCCTGTTATGCTTTCCTATAGTGTAAATGCTAGTTTTACAGATAGGAATGTTAGCACCAAAACTGAAGTAAAGGAGATAACTGAAAAATCTCTGCACACAATGCTTTGTTCTCAGAAGTAAATCATATGTGCCATGTTGTTTCATTTAGGTTTAAAGAGTTAGCTGCTATACCGCCGGTTATGCTTTCCTATAGTGTAAATGCTAGTTTTACAGATAGGAATGTTAGCATAAAAACTGAAAGAAAGGAGATAGCCACAAAATCTCTGCACACAATGCTTAGTTTTCAGAAGTAAAGCATATGTGCCATGTTGTTTCATTTAGGTTTAAAGAGTTAGCTGCTATACCCTCAGTTATGCTTTCCTATATAGTAAATGCGAGTATAAAAATATGAATGTTAGCACCAAAACTGAAGTAAAGGAGAAAACTGAAAAATCTCTGCACACAATGCTTAGTTCTCAGAAGTAAATCATATGTGCCATGTTGTTTCATTTAGGTTTAAAGAGTTAGCTGCTATATCGCCGGTTATGATTTCCTATAGTTTAAAAGATAGTTTTACAGATAGGAATGTTAGCAGAAAAACTCAAAGAAAGGCGATAGCCACAAAATCTCTGCACACAATGCTTAGTTCTCAGAAGTACATCATATATGCCATGTTGTTTCATTTAGGTTTAAAGAGTTAGCTGCTATACCGCCGGTTATGCTTTCCTATAGTGTAAATGCTAATTTTACAGATAGGAATGTTAGCACAAACACTTAAAGAAAGGAGATAGCCGCAAAATCTCTGCACACAATGCTTAGTTTTCAGAAGTAAACCATATGTGCCATGTTGTTTCATTTAGGTTTAAAGAGTTAGCTGCTATACCGCCGGCTATGCTTTCCTATAGTGTAAATGCTAGTTTTACAGATAGGAATGTTAGCACAAAAACTGAAAGAAAGGAGATAGCCGCAAAATCTCTGCACACAATGCTTAGTTCTCAGAAGTAAACCATATGTGCCATGTTGTTTCATTTAGGTTTAAAGAGTTAGCTGCTATTCCGCCGGTTATGCTTTCCTATTGTGTAAAGGCTAGTTTTACACATACGAATGTTAGCACCAAAACTGAAGTAAAGGAGATAACTGAAAAATCTCTGCACACATTGGTTAGTTCTCAGAAGTAAATCATATGTGCCATGTTGTTTCATTTAGGTTTAAAGAGTTAGCTCCTATACCGCAGTTTAGGATTTCATATAGTGTAAAGGCTAGTTTTACAGATAGGAATGTTAGCACAAAAACTGAAAGAAAGGAGATAGCCGCAAAATCTCTGCACAGAATGCTTAGTTCTCAGAAGTACATCATATGTGCCATGTTGTTTCATTTAGGTTTAAAGAGTAAGCTGCTATACCGCCGGTTATGCTTTCCTATAGTGTAAATGCTAGTTTTACACATAGGTATATTAGCCCCAAAACTGAAGTAAAGGAGATAACTGAGAAATCTCTGCACACAAAGCTTAGTTCTCAGAAGTAAATCATATGTGCCATGTTGTTTCATTTAGGTTTAAAGAGGAAGCTGCTATACCGCCGGTTATGCTTTCCTATATTGTAAATGCTAGTTTTACAGATAGGAATGTTAGCACAAAAACTGAAACAAAGGAGATAGCCGCAAAATCTCTGCACACAATGCTTAGTTCTCAGAAGTAAACCATATGTGCCATGTTGTTTCATTTAGGTTTAAAGTGTTAGCTGCTATACCGCCGGTTATGCTTTCCTATAGTGTAAATGCTAGTTTTACACATAGGAATGTTAGCCCCAAAACTGAAGTAAAGGAGATAACTGAAAAATCTCTGCACACAATGCTTAGTTCTCAGAAGTAAATCATATGTGCCATGTTGTTTCATTTAGGTTTAAAGAGTTAGCTGCTATACCGCCGGCTATGCTTTCCTATAGTGTAAATGCTAGTTTTACAGATAGGAATGTTAGCACAAAAACTGAAAGAAAGGAGATAGCCGCAAAATCTCTGCACACAATGCTTAGTTCTCAGAAGTAAACCATATGTGCCAGGTTGTTTCATTTAGGTTTAAAGAGTTAGCTGCTATACCACCGGTTATGCTTTCCTATAGTGTAAAGGCTAGTTTTACACATAGGAATGTTACCACCAAAACTGAAGTAAAGGAGATAACTGAAAAATCTCTGCACACATTGGTTAGTTCTCAGAAGTAAATCATATGTGCCATGTTGTTTCATTTAGGTTTAAAGAGGTAGCTGCTATACCGCCGGTTAGGCTTTCCTATAGTGGAAAAGCTAGTTTTACAGATAGGAATGTTAGCACAAAAACTGAAAGAAAGGAGATAGCCGCAAAATCTCTGCACAGAATGCTAAGTTCTCAGAAGTAAATGATAGGTGCCATGTTGTTTCATTTAGGTTTAAAGAGTTAGCTGCTATACCGCCGGTTATGCTTTCTTATAGTGTAAATGCTAGTTTTACAGATAGGAATGTCAGCACCAAAACTGAATTAAAGGAGATAACTGAAAAATATCTGCACACAATGCTTAATTCTCAGAAGTAAATCATATGTGCCATGTTGTTTCATTTAGGTTTAAAGAGTTAGCTGCTATACCGCCGTTTAGGATTTCCTATAGTGTAAAGGTTAGTTTTACAGATAGGAATGTTAGCACAAAAACTGAAAGAAAGGAGATAGCCGCAAAATCTCTGCACACAATGCCTAGTTCTCAGAAGTAAATCATATGTGCCATGTTGTTTCATTTAGGTTTAAAGAGTTAGCTGCTATACCGCCGGTTATGCTTTCCTATAGTGTAAATGCTAGTTTTACAGATAGGAATGTTAGCACAAAAACTGAAAGAAAGGAGATAGCCGCAAAATCTCTGCACACAATGCTTAGTTTTCAGAAGTAAACCATACGTGCCATGTTGTTTCATTTAGGTTTAAAGAGTTAGCTGCTATACCGCCGGTTAGGCTTTCCTATAGTGTAAATGCTAGTTTTACAGATAGGAATGTTAGCACCAAAACTGAAGTAAAGGCGATAACTGAAAAATCTCTGCACACAATGCTTAGTTCTCAGGAGTAAATCATATGTGCATTGTTGTTTCATTTAGGTTTAAAGAGGTAGCTGCTATACCGCCGGTTAGGCTTTCCTATATTGTAAAAGCTAGTTTTACAGATAGGAATGTTAGCACAAAAACTGAAAGAAAGGAGATAGCTGCAAAATCTCTGCACAAAATGCTACGTTCTCAGAAGTAAATGATAGGTGCCATGTTGTTTCATTTAGGTTTAAAGAGTTAGCTGCTATACCGCCGGTTATGCTTTCCTATAGGGTAAATGCTAGTTTTACAGATAGGAATGTCAGCACCAAAACTGAAGTATAGGAGATAACTGAAAAATCTCTGCACACAATGCTTAATTCTCAGAAGTAAATCATATGTGCCATGTTGTTTCATTTAGGTTTAAAGAGTTAGCTGCTATACCGCCGTTTAGGATTTCCTATAGTGTAAATGCTAGTTTTACAGATAGGAATGTTAGCACAAAAACTGAAAGAAAGGAGATAGCCGCAAAATCTCTGCTCACAATGCTTAGTTCCCAGAAGTACATCATATGTGCCATGTTGTTTCATTTAGGTTTAAAGAGTTAGCTGCTATACCGCCGGTTATGCTTTCCTATAGTGTAAATGCTAGTTTTACAGATAGGAATGTTAGCACAAAAACTGAAAGAAAGGAGATAGCCGCAAAATCTCTGCTCACAATGCTTAGTTCCCAGAAGTACATCATATGTGCCATGTTGTTTCATTTAGGTTTAAAGAGTTAGCTGCTATACCGCCGGTTATGCTTTCCTATAGTGTAAATGCTAGTTTTACACATAGGAATGTTAGCCCCAAAACTGAAGTAAAGGAGATAACTGAAAAATCTCTGCACACAATGCTTAGTTCTCAGAAGTAAATCATATGTGCCATGTTGTTTCATT
>NW_026688540.1:0-39578 GCF_030445035.2 Dasypus novemcinctus
CGGAGTCGGCTTCAGGTGGGACCTCCCTCCACATGCCTCTTCTGTCCCTTTGGCTGAAGCTGAGCCTGGCACTGGGGTTTTGTGCCTGCGCAGGAGACCCGAATCTCTGGACAGGCCCTGTGCCAGCTGGGACCTGAGCCTCAGCCCAGCTGCAAGCCCTCCCCTCAGGTTCGTTGGACTGGCCCGGGTCAGCTAAGAGGGAGGAGAAGATGGTCGTCAGCACATCAGGAAGTAAGAGTGCCCACACCTGGCAGCGGGAGAAGCGCCTCCAACGGCCCTGTGGGATGTGGGATCGAAGGCCCCTCTGGCTCCAGCTGCTGCCTCCGCCCTGCCCCCTCTCCTCGGGGCACGGAGCCGGCCCCTGGGGCCAAGCACTGAGTCTCCCACCGCCCCGCCGGCCCGCCCTCTCCCCCCGCCCAGCCCAGCCCAGCCGAGACCCAGGTGCAGGCGCCCCAGCCCGCCAGGCCGGCCAGGACCCCGCCGCCCCCCCCCCCGCCCCGCACACAAGCGTCCCGCCCCCCACCCCCGCCCTGGGCAGACCCGCCCCATCCCCGCCCCGCCTCTGTTGCTCTGGAGACCGTGCCCAAGGCGGGAGGTGCCCAAGGCGGGGAGGGGGAAGACAGTTGTGATGAGGGGGCGATTTCTCCACTGGGCAGCTGTCCCCGGTGGTAGTGCCGGGACACAGGCGGCCTTTAGACATCCCGCCGCAACCCACCGAATGCCCTCGCGGGAGCGTGTCCACTGCCAGGACAACTCACGCGCCGGGGGAGCGGGCTTCCCAAATGTACACACCAAATGCCCCCAAGAGGCCACGGGGAGGCAAGGGGTCGCTGGCGTGGGAGGAGCCTGCTGGGTGGGGGCTGGGCTAGAAGAGAACCTCTGCTATGCTGTCCTGGACTGTTGCTCTCTCCTCGAGGAAGGATGAAAAGCCAAGAGGCCGAAGAACCGCCCTGAACAAGAAAGCGGCTCCGATGAGGAAACTCAGAGCCCAAACTACCACCGCTAGGGGCCGCTGTTGGGAAAGAATTGTTCCTTCCTCCCAGGTGCGGGAGGGCAGGGGGCAGGATTCCAAGGCAGGGGGAGGGGCAGGGCCCCTCGCAGGAGGGGCTGTGGGGGCGGGGTCCCCCGGGCCAGACCTGGGACTGATGTGAGACCCTTTCTCCTTCCCAGGGCTTCCCTGGTCCAGGCCCAGGGTCTGATTTGGGCCAGGCTGCCCGGACACTCTGAAGAGGCGGGTTCCTCGCCAACCAAAGTGCCCGAGGCCTTGTCAAGCGGGGGCCGACCTAGGGCCCGCACTGCCCTGCAGGTCTCTCCCACGGCAATGGTCACAGACAGGCTGACTCCCATCGCCGTCACCTCCACCTGTTTGCGACGGCGAAAACCTGGCCTTTCCCACCGCCGGCCTGAGGGCTTCTGCCTTGGCTGCCTGCCAGGCCTGGAGAGGCCTGTCTCCCAGAGAGGAGAGGCTCAGAGCCTTCCCCTTCCTTGTCACGGGCCACTCTTTCTCTGGGTTTCTTTTCTGGGATGAGAGGGGCGGGCCCCTGAGCACCCACACGACTCTCAGCCAGGAGCCTGCCCTTTCTCCTCCCGCCCTCCTTTGTGGGACCGTACGAATGAACATTTCTTTCCCTTTTCTCCGGGTTCGGGCGACCCAAAACGAAGCTGTTTACCTATTGGGTTGTGAGACTTTGCAGGGGAAAGCATTTCTGCTCCCTTGAGGCACTGCGGCCAAGTGGGCTTCCAGGTCCGTGTGTTCCGTGTCCCAGGAACACTGTAAGCAGCCATCGTGACCGGCCAAAGCGCTTGTATGGGTTGTTTTGGCATTGACTCGAGCCATAACCCTCAGTGTTTGAAACACACACACAGAAGTAAGAACTCATCGTCTTAAGCACATTTGGCTCTGCCAGAGCACGCCACGCAGCCAGAGGTGATTTTCCTAGTGATGGTCGTGCCAAGCTACCAGAGCAGGCGATTCCACAGGTATGCTGTCCCGATTTCCAAACGAAAGCAGATAGCCCTTCTCACTGGGGCGCAGCTGCCTAGTGGACAAAGGCCCAGGCACTGGTGCTCCCGAGGGCTGCCGGGACACCCAGGTCTACGCTGGTGGCAGGGGGCTCTGGGCTTCAGTGCCCTGCCAGTGGGCCCTACTTGGGAAGACAAGACGTGCTCTTGCACGGGGCGGAGTCGGCTTCAGGTGGGACCTCCCTCCACATGCCTCTTCTGTCCCTTTGGCTGAAGCTGAGCCTGGCACTGGGGTTTTGTGCCTGCGCAGGAGACCCGAATCTCTGGACAGGCCCTGTGCCAGCTGGGACCTGAGCCTCAGCCCAGCTGCAAGCCCTCCCCTCAGGTTCGTTGGACTGGCCCGGGTCAGCTAAGAGGGAGGAGAAGATGGTCGTCAGCACATCAGGAAGTAAGAGTGCCCACACCTGGCAGCGGGAGAAGCGCCTCCAACGGCCCTGTGGGATGTGGGATCGAAGGCCCCTCTGGCTCCAGCTGCTGCCTCCGCCCTGCCCCCTCTCCTCGGGGCACGGAGCCGGCCCCTGGGGCCAAGCACTGAGTCTCCCACCGCCCCGCCGGCCCGCCCTCTCCCCCCGCCCAGCCCAGCCCAGCCGAGACCCAGGTGCAGGCGCCCCAGCCCGCCAGGCCGGCCAGGACCCCGCCGCCCCCCCCCCCGCCCCGCACACAAGCGTCCCGCCCCCCACCCCCGCCCTGGGCAGACCCGCCCCATCCCCGCCCCGCCTCTGTTGCTCTGGAGACCGTGCCCAAGGCGGGAGGTGCCCAAGGCGGGGAGGGGGAAGACAGTTGTGATGAGGGGGCGATTTCTCCACTGGGCAGCTGTCCCCGGTGGTAGTGCCGGGACACAGGCGGCCTTTAGACATCCCGCCGCAACCCACCGAATGCCCTCGCGGGAGCGTGTCCACTGCCAGGACAACTCACGCGCCGGGGGAGCGGGCTTCCCAAATGTACACACCAAATGCCCCCAAGAGGCCACGGGGAGGCAAGGGGTCGCTGGCGTGGGAGGAGCCTGCTGGGTGGGGGCTGGGCTAGAAGAGAACCTCTGCTATGCTGTCCTGGACTGTTGCTCTCTCCTCGAGGAAGGATGAAAAGCCAAGAGGCCGAAGAACCGCCCTGAACAAGAAAGCGGCTCCGATGAGGAAACTCAGAGCCCAAACTACCACCGCTAGGGGCCGCTGTTGGGAAAGAATTGTTCCTTCCTCCCAGGTGCGGGAGGGCAGGGGGCAGGATTCCAAGGCAGGGGGAGGGGCAGGGCCCCTCGCAGGAGGGGCTGTGGGGGCGGGGTCCCCCGGGCCAGACCTGGGACTGATGTGAGACCCTTTCTCCTTCCCAGGGCTTCCCTGGTCCAGGCCCAGGGTCTGATTTGGGCCAGGCTGCCCGGACACTCTGAAGAGGCGGGTTCCTCGCCAACCAAAGTGCCCGAGGCCTTGTCAAGCGGGGGCCGACCTAGGGCCCGCACTGCCCTGCAGGTCTCTCCCACGGCAATGGTCACAGACAGGCTGACTCCCATCGCCGTCACCTCCACCTGTTTGCGACGGCGAAAACCTGGCCTTTCCCACCGCCGGCCTGAGGGCTTCTGCCTTGGCTGCCTGCCAGGCCTGGAGAGGCCTGTCTCCCAGAGAGGAGAGGCTCAGAGCCTTCCCCTTCCTTGTCACGGGCCACTCTTTCTCTGGGTTTCTTTTCTGGGATGAGAGGGGCGGGCCCCTGAGCACCCACACGACTCTCAGCCAGGAGCCTGCCCTTTCTCCTCCCGCCCTCCTTTGTGGGACCGTACGAATGAACATTTCTTTCCCTTTTCTCCGGGTTCGGGCGACCCAAAACGAAGCTGTTTACCTATTGGGTTGTGAGACTTTGCAGGGGAAAGCATTTCTGCTCCCTTGAGGCACTGCGGCCAAGTGGGCTTCCAGGTCCGTGTGTTCCGTGTCCCAGGAACACTGTAAGCAGCCATCGTGACCGGCCAAAGCGCTTGTATGGGTTGTTTTGGCATTGACTCGAGCCATAACCCTCAGTGTTTGAAACACACACACAGAAGTAAGAACTCATCGTCTTAAGCACATTTGGCTCTGCCAGAGCACGCCACGCAGCCAGAGGTGATTTTCCTAGTGATGGTCGTGCCAAGCTACCAGAGCAGGCGATTCCACAGGTATGCTGTCCCGATTTCCAAACGAAAGCAGATAGCCCTTCTCACTGGGGCGCAGCTGCCTAGTGGACAAAGGCCCAGGCACTGGTGCTCCCGAGGGCTGCCGGGACACCCAGGTCTACGCTGGTGGCAGGGGGCTCTGGGCTTCAGTGCCCTGCCAGTGGGCCCTACTTGGGAAGACAAGACGTGCTCTTGCACGGGGCGGAGTCGGCTTCAGGTGGGACCTCCCTCCACATGCCTCTTCTGTCCCTTTGGCTGAAGCTGAGCCTGGCACTGGGGTTTTGTGCCTGCGCAGGAGACCCGAATCTCTGGACAGGCCCTGTGCCAGCTGGGACCTGAGCCTCAGCCCAGCTGCAAGCCCTCCCCTCAGGTTCGTTGGACTGGCCCGGGTCAGCTAAGAGGGAGGAGAAGATGGTCGTCAGCACATCAGGAAGTAAGAGTGCCCACACCTGGCAGCGGGAGAAGCGCCTCCAACGGCCCTGTGGGATGTGGGATCGAAGGCCCCTCTGGCTCCAGCTGCTGCCTCCGCCCTGCCCCCTCTCCTCGGGGCACGGAGCCGGCCCCTGGGGCCAAGCACTGAGTCTCCCACCGCCCCGCCGGCCCGCCCTCTCCCCCCGCCCAGCCCAGCCCAGCCGAGACCCAGGTGCAGGCGCCCCAGCCCGCCAGGCCGGCCAGGACCCCGCCGCCCCCCCCCCCCGCCCCGCACACAAGCGTCCCGCCCCCCACCCCCGCCCTGGGCAGACCCGCCCCATCCCCGCCCCGCCTCTGTTGCTCTGGAGACCGTGCCCAAGGCGGGAGGTGCCCAAGGCGGGGAGGGGGAAGACAGTTGTGATGAGGGGGCGATTTCTCCACTGGGCAGCTGTCCCCGGTGGTAGTGCCGGGACACAGGCGGCCTTTAGACATCCCGCCGCAACCCACCGAATGCCCTCGTGGGAGCGTGTCCACTGCCAGGACAACTCACGCGCCGGGGGAGCGGGCTTCCCAAATGTACACACCAAATGCCCCCAAGAGGCCACGGGGAGGCAAGGGGTCGCTGGCGTGGGAGGAGCCTGCTGGGTGGGGGCTGGGCTAGAAGAGAACCTCTGCTATGCTGTCCTGGACTGTTGCTCTCTCCTCGAGGAAGGATGAAAAGCCAAGAGGCCGAAGAACCGCCCTGAACAAGAAAGCGGCTCCGATGAGGAAACTCAGAGCCCAAACTACCACCGCTAGGGGCCGCTGTTGGGAAAGAATTGTTCCTTCCTCCCAGGTGCGGGAGGGCAGGGGGCAGGATTCCAAGGCAGGGGGAGGGGCAGGGCCCCTCGCAGGAGGGGCTGTGGGGGCGGGGTCCCCCGGGCCAGACCTGGGACTGATGTGAGACCCTTTCTCCTTCCCAGGGCTTCCCTGGTCCAGGCCCAGGGTCTGATTTGGGCCAGGCTGCCCGGACACTCTGAAGAGGCGGGTTCCTCGCCAACCAAAGTGCCCGAGGCCTTGTCAAGCGGGGGCCGACCTAGGGCCCGCACTGCCCTGCAGGTCTCTCCCACGGCAATGGTCACAGACAGGCTGACTCCCATCGCCGTCACCTCCACCTGTTTGCGACGGCGAAAACCTGGCCTTTCCCACCGCCGGCCTGAGGGCTTCTGCCTTGGCTGCCTGCCAGGCCTGGAGAGGCCTGTCTCCCAGAGAGGAGAGGCTCAGAGCCTTCCCCTTCCTTGTCACGGGCCACTCTTTCTCTGGGTTTCTTTTCTGGGATGAGAGGGGCGGGCCCCTGAGCACCCACACGACTCTCAGCCAGGAGCCTGCCCTTTCTCCTCCCGCCCTCCTTTGTGGGACCGTACGAATGAACATTTCTTTCCCTTTTCTCCGGGTTCGGGCGACCCAAAACGAAGCTGTTTACCTATTGGGTTGTGAGACTTTGCAGGGGAAAGCATTTCTGCTCCCTTGAGGCACTGCGGCCAAGTGGGCTTCCAGGTCCGTGTGTTCCGTGTCCCAGGAACACTGTAAGCAGCCATCGTGACCGGCCAAAGCGCTTGTATGGGTTGTTTTGGCATTGACTCGAGCCATAACCCTCAGTGTTTGAAACACACACACAGAAGTAAGAACTCATCGTCTTAAGCACATTTGGCTCTGCCAGAGCACGCCACGCAGCCAGAGGTGATTTTCCTAGTGATGGTCGTGCCAAGCTACCAGAGCAGGCGATTCCACAGGTATGCTGTCCCGATTTCCAAACGAAAGCAGATAGCCCTTCTCACTGGGGCGCAGCTGCCTAGTGGACAAAGGCCCAGGCACTGGTGCTCCCGAGGGCTGCCGGGACACCCAGGTCTACGCTGGTGGCAGGGGGCTCTGGGCTTCAGTGCCCTGCCAGTGGGCCCTACTTGGGAAGACAAGACGTGCTCTTGCACGGGGCGGAGTCGGCTTCAGGTGGGACCTCCCTCCACATGCCTCTTCTGTCCCTTTGGCTGAAGCTGAGCCTGGCACTGGGGTTTTGTGCCTGCGCAGGAGACCCGAATCTCTGGACAGGCCCTGTGCCAGCTGGGACCTGAGCCTCAGCCCAGCTGCAAGCCCTCCCCTCAGGTTCGTTGGACTGGCCCGGGTCAGCTAAGAGGGAGGAGAAGATGGTCGTCAGCACATCAGGAAGTAAGAGTGCCCACACCTGGCAGCGGGAGAAGCGCCTCCAACGGCCCTGTGGGATGTGGGATCGAAGGCCCCTCTGGCTCCAGCTGCTGCCTCCGCCCTGCCCCCTCTCCTCGGGGCACGGAGCCGGCCCCTGGGGCCAAGCACTGAGTCTCCCACCGCCCCGCCGGCCCGCCCTCTCCCCCCGCCCAGCCCAGCCCAGCCGAGACCCAGGTGCAGGCGCCCCAGCCCGCCAGGCCGGCCAGGACCCCGCCGCCCCCCCCCCCGCCCCGCACACAAGCGTCCCGCCCCCCACCCCCGCCCTGGGCAGACCCGCCCCATCCCCGCCCCGCCTCTGTTGCTCTGGAGACCGTGCCCAAGGCGGGAGGTGCCCAAGGCGGGGAGGGGGAAGACAGTTGTGATGAGGGGGCGATTTCTCCACTGGGCAGCTGTCCCCGGTGGTAGTGCCGGGACACAGGCGGCCTTTAGACATCCCGCCGCAACCCACCGAATGCCCTCGCGGGAGCGTGTCCACTGCCAGGACAACTCACGCGCCGGGGGAGCGGGCTTCCCAAATGTACACACCAAATGCCCCCAAGAGGCCACGGGGAGGCAAGGGGTCGCTGGCGTGGGAGGAGCCTGCTGGGTGGGGGCTGGGCTAGAAGAGAACCTCTGCTATGCTGTCCTGGACTGTTGCTCTCTCCTCGAGGAAGGATGAAAAGCCAAGAGGCCGAAGAACCGCCCTGAACAAGAAAGCGGCTCCGATGAGGAAACTCAGAGCCCAAACTACCACCGCTAGGGGCCGCTGTTGGGAAAGAATTGTTCCTTCCTCCCAGGTGCGGGAGGGCAGGGGGCAGGATTCCAAGGCAGGGGGAGGGGCAGGGCCCCTCGCAGGAGGGGCTGTGGGGGCGGGGTCCCCCGGGCCAGACCTGGGACTGATGTGAGACCCTTTCTCCTTCCCAGGGCTTCCCTGGTCCAGGCCCAGGGTCTGATTTGGGCCAGGCTGCCCGGACACTCTGAAGAGGCGGGTTCCTCGCCAACCAAAGTGCCCGAGGCCTTGTCAAGCGGGGGCCGACCTAGGGCCCGCACTGCCCTGCAGGTCTCTCCCACGGCAATGGTCACAGACAGGCTGACTCCCATCGCCGTCACCTCCACCTGTTTGCGACGGCGAAAACCTGGCCTTTCCCACCGCCGGCCTGAGGGCTTCTGCCTTGGCTGCCTGCCAGGCCTGGAGAGGCCTGTCTCCCAGAGAGGAGAGGCTCAGAGCCTTCCCCTTCCTTGTCACGGGCCACTCTTTCTCTGGGTTTCTTTTCTGGGATGAGAGGGGCGGGCCCCTGAGCACCCACACGACTCTCAGCCAGGAGCCTGCCCTTTCTCCTCCCGCCCTCCTTTGTGGGACCGTACGAATGAACATTTCTTCCCCTTTTCTCCGGGTTCGGGCGACCCAAAACGAAGCTGTTTACCTATTGGGTTGTGAGACTTTGCAGGGGAAAGCATTTCTGCTCCCTTGAGGCACTGCGGCCAAGTGGGCTTCCAGGTCCGTGTGTTCCGTGTCCCAGGAACACTGTAAGCAGCCATCGTGACCGGCCAAAGCGCTTGTATGGGTTGTTTTGGCATTGACTCGAGCCATAACCCTCAGTGTTTGAAACACACACACAGAAGTAAGAACTCATCGTCTTAAGCACATTTGGCTCTGCCAGAGCACGCCACGCAGCCAGAGGTGATTTTCCTAGTGATGGTCGTGCCAAGCTACCAGAGCAGGCGATTCCACAGGTATGCTGTCCCGATTTCCAAACGAAAGCAGATAGCCCTTCTCACTGGGGCGCAGCTGCCTAGTGGACAAAGGCCCAGGCACTGGTGCTCCCGAGGGCTGCCGGGACACCCAGGTCTACGCTGGTGGCAGGGGGCTCTGGGCTTCAGTGCCCTGCCAGTGGGCCCTACTTGGGAAGACAAGACGTGCTCTTGCACGGGGCGGAGTCGGCTTCAGGTGGGACCTCCCTCCACATGCCTCTTCTGTCCCTTTGGCTGAAGCTGAGCCTGGCACTGGGGTTTTGTGCCTGCGCAGGAGACCCGAATCTCTGGACAGGCCCTGTGCCAGCTGGGACCTGAGCCTCAGCCCAGCTGCAAGCCCTCCCCTCAGGTTCGTTGGACTGGCCCGGGTCAGCTAAGAGGGAGGAGAAGATGGTCGTCAGCACATCAGGAAGTAAGAGTGCCCACACCTGGCAGCGGGAGAAGCGCCTCCAACGGCCCTGTGGGATGTGGGATCGAAGGCCCCTCTGGCTCCAGCTGCTGCCTCCGCCCTGCCCCCTCTCCTCGGGGCACGGAGCCGGCCCCTGGGGCCAAGCACTGAGTCTCCCACCGCCCCGCCGGCCCGCCCTCTCCCCCCGCCCAGCCCAGCCCAGCCGAGACCCAGGTGCAGGCGCCCCAGCCCGCCAGGCCGGCCAGGACCCCGCCGCCCCCCCCCCCGCCCCGCACACAAGCGTCCCGCCCCCCACCCCCGCCCTGGGCAGACCCGCCCCATCCCCGCCCCGCCTCTGTTGCTCTGGAGACCGTGCCCAAGGCGGGAGGTGCCCAAGGCGGGGAGGGGGAAGACAGTTGTGATGAGGGGGCGATTTCTCCACTGGGCAGCTGTCCCCGGTGGTAGTGCCGGGACACAGGCGGCCTTTAGACATCCCGCCGCAACCCACCGAATGCCCTCGCGGGAGCGTGTCCACTGCCAGGACAACTCACGCGCCGGGGGAGCGGGCTTCCCAAATGTACACACCAAATGCCCCCAAGAGGCCACGGGGAGGCAAGGGGTCGCTGGCGTGGGAGGAGCCTGCTGGGTGGGGGCTGGGCTAGAAGAGAACCTCTGCTATGCTGTCCTGGACTGTTGCTCTCTCCTCGAGGAAGGATGAAAAGCCAAGAGGCCGAAGAACCGCCCTGAACAAGAAAGCGGCTCCGATGAGGAAACTCAGAGCCCAAACTACCACCGCTAGGGGCCGCTGTTGGGAAAGAATTGTTCCTTCCTCCCAGGTGCGGGAGGGCAGGGGGCAGGATTCCAAGGCAGGGGGAGGGGCAGGGCCCCTCGCAGGAGGGGCTGTGGGGGCGGGGTCCCCCGGGCCAGACCTGGGACTGATGTGAGACCCTTTCTCCTTCCCAGGGCTTCCCTGGTCCAGGCCCAGGGTCTGATTTGGGCCAGGCTGCCCGGACACTCTGAAGAGGCGGGTTCCTCGCCAACCAAAGTGCCCGAGGCCTTGTCAAGCGGGGGCCGACCTAGGGCCCGCACTGCCCTGCAGGTCTCTCCCACGGCAATGGTCACAGACAGGCTGACTCCCATCGCCGTCACCTCCACCTGTTTGCGACGGCGAAAACCTGGCCTTTCCCACCGCCGGCCTGAGGGCTTCTGCCTTGGCTGCCTGCCAGGCCTGGAGAGGCCTGTCTCCCAGAGAGGAGAGGCTCAGAGCCTTCCCCTTCCTTGTCACGGGCCACTCTTTCTCTGGGTTTCTTTTCTGGGATGAGAGGGGCGGGCCCCTGAGCACCCACACGACTCTCAGCCAGGAGCCTGCCCTTTCTCCTCCCGCCCTCCTTTGTGGGACCGTACGAATGAACATTTCTTTCCCTTTTCTCCGGGTTCGGGCGACCCAAAACGAAGCTGTTTACCTATTGGGTTGTGAGACTTTGCAGGGGAAAGCATTTCTGCTCCCTTGAGGCACTGCGGCCAAGTGGGCTTCCAGGTCCGTGTGTTCCGTGTCCCAGGAACACTGTAAGCAGCCATCGTGACCGGCCAAAGCGCTTGTATGGGTTGTTTTGGCATTGACTCGAGCCATAACCCTCAGTGTTTGAAACACACACACAGAAGTAAGAACTCATCGTCTTAAGCACATTTGGCTCTGCCAGAGCACGCCACGCAGCCAGAGGTGATTTTCCTAGTGATGGTCGTGCCAAGCTACCAGAGCAGGCGATTCCACAGGTATGCTGTCCCGATTTCCAAACGAAAGCAGATAGCCCTTCTCACTGGGGCGCAGCTGCCTAGTGGACAAAGGCCCAGGCACTGGTGCTCCCGAGGGCTGCCGGGACACCCAGGTCTACGCTGGTGGCAGGGGGCTCTGGGCTTCAGTGCCCTGCCAGTGGGCCCTACTTGGGAAGACAAGACGTGCTCTTGCACGGGGCGGAGTCGGCTTCAGGTGGGACCTCCCTCCACATGCCTCTTCTGTCCCTTTGGCTGAAGCTGAGCCTGGCACTGGGGTTTTGTGCCTGCGCAGGAGACCCGAATCTCTGGACAGGCCCTGTGCCAGCTGGGACCTGAGCCTCAGCCCAGCTGCAAGCCCTCCCCTCAGGTTCGTTGGACTGGCCCGGGTCAGCTAAGAGGGAGGAGAAGATGGTCGTCAGCACATCAGGAAGTAAGAGTGCCCACACCTGGCAGCGGGAGAAGCGCCTCCAACGGCCCTGTGGGATGTGGGATCGAAGGCCCCTCTGGCTCCAGCTGCTGCCTCCGCCCTGCCCCCTCTCCTCGGGGCACGGAGCCGGCCCCTGGGGCCAAGCACTGAGTCTCCCACCGCCCCGCCGGCCCGCCCTCTCCCCCCGCCCAGCCCAGCCCAGCCGAGACCCAGGTGCAGGCGCCCCAGCCCGCCAGGCCGGCCAGGACCCCGCCGCCCCCCCCCCCGCCCCGCACACAAGCGTCCCGCCCCCCACCCCCGCCCTGGGCAGACCCGCCCCATCCCCGCCCCGCCTCTGTTGCTCTGGAGACCGTGCCCAAGGCGGGAGGTGCCCAAGGCGGGGAGGGGGAAGACAGTTGTGATGAGGGGGCGATTTCTCCACTGGGCAGCTGTCCCCGGTGGTAGTGCCGGGACACAGGCGGCCTTTAGACATCCCGCCGCAACCCACCGAATGCCCTCGCGGGAGCGTGTCCACTGCCAGGACAACTCACGCGCCGGGGGAGCGGGCTTCCCAAATGTACACACCAAATGCCCCCAAGAGGCCACGGGGAGGCAAGGGGTCGCTGGCGTGGGAGGAGCCTGCTGGGTGGGGGCTGGGCTAGAAGAGAACCTCTGCTATGCTGTCCTGGACTGTTGCTCTCTCCTCGAGGAAGGATGAAAAGCCAAGAGGCCGAAGAACCGCCCTGAACAAGAAAGCGGCTCCGATGAGGAAACTCAGAGCCCAAACTACCACCGCTAGGGGCCGCTGTTGGGAAAGAATTGTTCCTTCCTCCCAGGTGCGGGAGGGCAGGGGGCAGGATTCCAAGGCAGGGGGAGGGGCAGGGCCCCTCGCAGGAGGGGCTGTGGGGGCGGGGTCCCCCGGGCCAGACCTGGGACTGATGTGAGACCCTTTCTCCTTCCCAGGGCTTCCCTGGTCCAGGCCCAGGGTCTGATTTGGGCCAGGCTGCCCGGACACTCTGAAGAGGCGGGTTCCTCGCCAACCAAAGTGCCCGAGGCCTTGTCAAGCGGGGGCCGACCTAGGGCCCGCACTGCCCTGCAGGTCTCTCCCACGGCAATGGTCACAGACAGGCTGACTCCCATCGCCGTCACCTCCACCTGTTTGCGACGGCGAAAACCTGGCCTTTCCCACCGCCGGCCTGAGGGCTTCTGCCTTGGCTGCCTGCCAGGCCTGGAGAGGCCTGTCTCCCAGAGAGGAGAGGCTCAGAGCCTTCCCCTTCCTTGTCACGGGCCACTCTTTCTCTGGGTTTCTTTTCTGGGATGAGAGGGGCGGGCCCCTGAGCACCCACACGACTCTCAGCCAGGAGCCTGCCCTTTCTCCTCCCGCCCTCCTTTGTGGGACCGTACGAATGAACATTTCTTTCCCTTTTCTCCGGGTTCGGGCGACCCAAAACGAAGCTGTTTACCTATTGGGTTGTGAGACTTTGCAGGGGAAAGCATTTCTGCTCCCTTGAGGCACTGCGGCCAAGTGGGCTTCCAGGTCCGTGTGTTCCGTGTCCCAGGAACACTGTAAGCAGCCATCGTGACCGGCCAAAGCGCTTGTATGGGTTGTTTTGGCATTGACTCGAGCCATAACCCTCAGTGTTTGAAACACACACACAGAAGTAAGAACTCATCGTCTTAAGCACATTTGGCTCTGCCAGAGCACGCCACGCAGCCAGAGGTGATTTTCCTAGTGATGGTCGTGCCAAGCTACCAGAGCAGGCGATTCCACAGGTATGCTGTCCCGATTTCCAAACGAAAGCAGATAGCCCTTCTCACTGGGGCGCAGCTGCCTAGTGGACAAAGGCCCAGGCACTGGTGCTCCCGAGGGCTGCCGGGACACCCAGGTCTACGCTGGTGGCAGGGGGCTCTGGGCTTCAGTGCCCTGCCAGTGGGCCCTACTTGGGAAGACAAGACGTGCTCTTGCACGGGGCGGAGTCGGCTTCAGGTGGGACCTCCCTCCACATGCCTCTTCTGTCCCTTTGGCTGAAGCTGAGCCTGGCACTGGGGTTTTGTGCCTGCGCAGGAGACCCGAATCTCTGGACAGGCCCTGTGCCAGCTGGGACCTGAGCCTCAGCCCAGCTGCAAGCCCTCCCCTCAGGTTCGTTGGACTGGCCCGGGTCAGCTAAGAGGGAGGAGAAGATGGTCGTCAGCACATCAGGAAGTAAGAGTGCCCACACCTGGCAGCGGGAGAAGCGCCTCCAACGGCCCTGTGGGATGTGGGATCGAAGGCCCCTCTGGCTCCAGCTGCTGCCTCCGCCCTGCCCCCTCTCCTCGGGGCACGGAGCCGGCCCCTGGGGCCAAGCACTGAGTCTCCCACCGCCCCGCCGGCCCGCCCTCTCCCCCCGCCCAGCCCAGCCCAGCCGAGACCCAGGTGCAGGCGCCCCAGCCCGCCAGGCCGGCCAGGACCCCGCCGCCCCCCCCCCCGCCCCGCACACAAGCGTCCCGCCCCCCACCCCCGCCCTGGGCAGACCCGCCCCATCCCCGCCCCGCCTCTGTTGCTCTGGAGACCGTGCCCAAGGCGGGAGGTGCCCAAGGCGGGGAGGGGGAAGACAGTTGTGATGAGGGGGCGATTTCTCCACTGGGCAGCTGTCCCCGGTGGTAGTGCCGGGACACAGGCGGCCTTTAGACATCCCGCCGCAACCCACCGAATGCCCTCGCGGGAGCGTGTCCACTGCCAGGACAACTCACGCGCCGGGGGAGCGGGCTTCCCAAATGTACACACCAAATGCCCCCAAGAGGCCACGGGGAGGCAAGGGGTCGCTGGCGTGGGAGGAGCCTGCTGGGTGGGGGCTGGGCTAGAAGAGAACCTCTGCTATGCTGTCCTGGACTGTTGCTCTCTCCTCGAGGAAGGATGAAAAGCCAAGAGGCCGAAGAACCGCCCTGAACAAGAAAGCGGCTCCGATGAGGAAACTCAGAGCCCAAACTACCACCGCTAGGGGCCGCTGTTGGGAAAGAATTGTTCCTTCCTCCCAGGTGCGGGAGGGCAGGGGGCAGGATTCCAAGGCAGGGGGAGGGGCAGGGCCCCTCGCAGGAGGGGCTGTGGGGGCGGGGTCCCCCGGGCCAGACCTGGGACTGATGTGAGACCCTTTCTCCTTCCCAGGGCTTCCCTGGTCCAGGCCCAGGGTCTGATTTGGGCCAGGCTGCCCGGACACTCTGAAGAGGCGGGTTCCTCGCCAACCAAAGTGCCCGAGGCCTTGTCAAGCGGGGGCCGACCTAGGGCCCGCACTGCCCTGCAGGTCTCTCCCACGGCAATGGTCACAGACAGGCTGACTCCCATCGCCGTCACCTCCACCTGTTTGCGACGGCGAAAACCTGGCCTTTCCCACCGCCGGCCTGAGGGCTTCTGCCTTGGCTGCCTGCCAGGCCTGGAGAGGCCTGTCTCCCAGAGAGGAGAGGCTCAGAGCCTTCCCCTTCCTTGTCACGGGCCACTCTTTCTCTGGGTTTCTTTTCTGGGATGAGAGGGGCGGGCCCCTGAGCACCCACACGACTCTCAGCCAGGAGCCTGCCCTTTCTCCTCCCGCCCTCCTTTGTGGGACCGTACGAATGAACATTTCTTTCCCTTTTCTCCGGGTTCGGGCGACCCAAAACGAAGCTGTTTACCTATTGGGTTGTGAGACTTTGCAGGGGAAAGCATTTCTGCTCCCTTGAGGCACTGCGGCCAAGTGGGCTTCCAGGTCCGTGTGTTCCGTGTCCCAGGAACACTGTAAGCAGCCATCGTGACCGGCCAAAGCGCTTGTATGGGTTGTTTTGGCATTGACTCGAGCCATAACCCTCAGTGTTTGAAACACACACACAGAAGTAAGAACTCATCGTCTTAAGCACATTTGGCTCTGCCAGAGCACGCCACGCAGCCAGAGGTGATTTTCCTAGTGATGGTCGTGCCAAGCTACCAGAGCAGGCGATTCCACAGGTATGCTGTCCCGATTTCCAAACGAAAGCAGATAGCCCTTCTCACTGGGGCGCAGCTGCCTAGTGGACAAAGGCCCAGGCACTGGTGCTCCCGAGGGCTGCCGGGACACCCAGGTCTACGCTGGTGGCAGGGGGCTCTGGGCTTCAGTGCCCTGCCAGTGGGCCCTACTTGGGAAGACAAGACGTGCTCTTGCACGGGGCGGAGTCGGCTTCAGGTGGGACCTCCCTCCACATGCCTCTTCTGTCCCTTTGGCTGAAGCTGAGCCTGGCACTGGGGTTTTGTGCCTGCGCAGGAGACCCGAATCTCTGGACAGGCCCTGTGCCAGCTGGGACCTGAGCCTCAGCCCAGCTGCAAGCCCTCCCCTCAGGTTCGTTGGACTGGCCCGGGTCAGCTAAGAGGGAGGAGAAGATGGTCGTCAGCACATCAGGAAGTAAGAGTGCCCACACCTGGCAGCGGGAGAAGCGCCTCCAACGGCCCTGTGGGATGTGGGATCGAAGGCCCCTCTGGCTCCAGCTGCTGCCTCCGCCCTGCCCCCTCTCCTCGGGGCACGGAGCCGGCCCCTGGGGCCAAGCACTGAGTCTCCCACCGCCCCGCCGGCCCGCCCTCTCCCCCCGCCCAGCCCAGCCCAGCCGAGACCCAGGTGCAGGCGCCCCAGCCCGCCAGGCCGGCCAGGACCCCGCCGCCCCCCCCCCCCGCCCCGCACACAAGCGTCCCGCCCCCCACCCCCGCCCTGGGCAGACCCGCCCCATCCCCGCCCCGCCTCTGTTGCTCTGGAGACCGTGCCCAAGGCGGGAGGTGCCCAAGGCGGGGAGGGGGAAGACAGTTGTGATGAGGGGGCGATTTCTCCACTGGGCAGCTGTCCCCGGTGGTAGTGCCGGGACACAGGCGGCCTTTAGACATCCCGCCGCAACCCACCGAATGCCCTCGCGGGAGCGTGTCCACTGCCAGGACAACTCACGCGCCGGGGGAGCGGGCTTCCCAAATGTACACACCAAATGCCCCCAAGAGGCCACGGGGAGGCAAGGGGTCGCTGGCGTGGGAGGAGCCTGCTGGGTGGGGGCTGGGCTAGAAGAGAACCTCTGCTATGCTGTCCTGGACTGTTGCTCTCTCCTCGAGGAAGGATGAAAAGCCAAGAGGCCGAAGAACCGCCCTGAACAAGAAAGCGGCTCCGATGAGGAAACTCAGAGCCCAAACTACCACCGCTAGGGGCCGCTGTTGGGAAAGAATTGTTCCTTCCTCCCAGGTGCGGGAGGGCAGGGGGCAGGATTCCAAGGCAGGGGGAGGGGCAGGGCCCCTCGCAGGAGGGGCTGTGGGGGCGGGGTCCCCCGGGCCAGACCTGGGACTGATGTGAGACCCTTTCTCCTTCCCAGGGCTTCCCTGGTCCAGGCCCAGGGTCTGATTTGGGCCAGGCTGCCCGGACACTCTGAAGAGGCGGGTTCCTCGCCAACCAAAGTGCCCGAGGCCTTGTCAAGCGGGGGCCGACCTAGGGCCCGCACTGCCCTGCAGGTCTCTCCCACGGCAATGGTCACAGACAGGCTGACTCCCATCGCCGTCACCTCCACCTGTTTGCGACGGCGAAAACCTGGCCTTTCCCACCGCCGGCCTGAGGGCTTCTGCCTTGGCTGCCTGCCAGGCCTGGAGAGGCCTGTCTCCCAGAGAGGAGAGGCTCAGAGCCTTCCCCTTCCTTGTCACGGGCCACTCTTTCTCTGGGTTTCTTTTCTGGGATGAGAGGGGCGGGCCCCTGAGCACCCACACGACTCTCAGCCAGGAGCCTGCCCTTTCTCCTCCCGCCCTCCTTTGTGGGACCGTACGAATGAACATTTCTTTCCCTTTTCTCCGGGTTCGGGCGACCCAAAACGAAGCTGTTTACCTATTGGGTTGTGAGACTTTGCAGGGGAAAGCATTTCTGCTCCCTTGAGGCACTGCGGCCAAGTGGGCTTCCAGGTCCGTGTGTTCCGTGTCCCAGGAACACTGTAAGCAGCCATCGTGACCGGCCAAAGCGCTTGTATGGGTTGTTTTGGCATTGACTCGAGCCATAACCCTCAGTGTTTGAAACACACACACAGAAGTAAGAACTCATCGTCTTAAGCACATTTGGCTCTGCCAGAGCACGCCACGCAGCCAGAGGTGATTTTCCTAGTGATGGTCGTGCCAAGCTACCAGAGCAGGCTGTTCCACAGGTATGCTGTCCCGATTTCCAAACGAAAGCAGATAGCCCTTCTCACTGGGGCGCAGCTGCCTAGTGGACAAAGGCCCAGGCACTGGTGCTCCCGAGGGCTGCCGGGACACCCAGGTCTACGCTGATGGCAGGGGGCTCTGGGCTTCAGCGCCCTGCCAGTGGGCCCTACTTGGGAAGACAAGACGTGCTCTTGCACGGGGCGGAGTCGGCTTCAGGTGGGACCTCCCTCCACATGCCTCTTCTGTCCCTTTGGCTGAAGCTGAGCCTGGCACTGGGGTTTTGTGCCTGCGCAGGAGACCCGAATCTCTGGACAGGCCCTGTGCCAGCTGGGACCTGAGCCTCAGCCCAGCTGCAAGCCCTCCCCTCAGGTTCGTTGGACTGGCCCGGGTCAGCTAAGAGGGAGGAGAAGATGGTCGTCAGCACATCAGGAAGTAAGAGTGCCCACACCTGGCAGCGGGAGAAGCGCCTCCAACGGCCCTGTGGGATGTGGGATCGAAGGCCCCTCTGGCTCCAGCTGCTGCCTCCGCCCTGCCCCCTCTCCTCGGGGCACGGAGCCGGCCCCTGGGGCCAAGCACTGAGTCTCCCACCGCCCCGCCGGCCCGCCCTCTCCCCCCGCCCAGCCCAGCCCAGCCGAGACCCAGGTGCAGGCGCCCCAGCCCGCCAGGCCGGCCAGGACCCCGCCGCCCCCCCCCCCGCCCCGCACACAAGCGTCCCGCCCCCCACCCCCGCCCTGGGCAGACCCGCCCCATCCCCGCCCCGCCTCTGTTGCTCTGGAGACCGTGCCCAAGGCGGGAGGTGCCCAAGGCGGGGAGGGGGAAGACAGTTGTGATGAGGGGGCGATTTCTCCACTGGGCAGCTGTCCCCGGTGGTAGTGCCGGGACACAGGCGGCCTTTAGACATCCCGCCGCAACCCACCGAATGCCCTCGCGGGAGCGTGTCCACTGCCAGGACAACTCACGCGCCGGGGGAGCGGGCTTCCCAAATGTACACACCAAATGCCCCCAAGAGGCCACGGGGAGGCAAGGGGTCGCTGGCGTGGGAGGAGCCTGCTGGGTGGGGGCTGGGCGAGAAGAGAACCTCTGCTATGCTGTCCTGGACTGTTGCTCTCTCCTCGAGGAAGGATGAAAAGCCAAGAGGCCGAAGAACCGCCCTGAACAAGAAAGCGGCTCCGATGAGGAAACTCAGAGCCCAAACTACCACCGCTAGGGGCCGCTGTTGGGAAAGAATTGTTCCTTCCTCCCAGGTGCGGGAGGGCAGGGGGCAGGATTCCAAGGCAGGGGGAGGGGCAGGGCCCCTCGCAGGAGGGGCTGTGGGGGCGGGGTCCCCCGGGCCAGACCTGGGACTGATGTGAGACCCTTTCTCCTTCCCAGGGCTTCCCTGGTCCAGGCCCAGGGTCTGATTTGGGCCAGGCTGCCCGGACACTCTGAAGAGGCGGGTTCCTCGCCAACCAAAGTGCCCGAGGCCTTGTCAAGCGGGGGCCGACCTAGGGCCCGCACTGCCCTGCAGGTCTCTCCCACGGCAATGGTCACAGACAGGCTGACTCCCATCGCCGTCACCTCCACCTGTTTGCGACGGCGAAAACCTGGCCTTTCCCACCGCCGGCCTGAGGGCTTCTGCCTTGGCTGCCTGCCAGGCCTGGAGAGGCCTGTCTCCCAGAGAGGAGAGGCTCAGAGCCTTCCCCTTCCTTGTCACGGGCCACTCTTTCTCTGGGTTTCTTTTCTGGGATGAGAGGGGCGGGCCCCTGAGCACCCACACGACTCTCAGCCAGGAGCCTGCCCTTTCTCCTCCCGCCCTCCTTTGTGGGACCGTACGAATGAACATTTCTTTCCCTTTTCTCCGGGTTCGGGCGACCCAAAACGAAGCTGTTTACCTATTGGGTTGTGAGACTTTGCAGGGGAAAGCATTTCTGCTCCCTTGAGGCACTGCGGCCAAGTGGGCTTCCAGGTCCGTGTGTTCCGTGTCCCAGGAACACTGTAAGCAGCCATCGTGACCGGCCAAAGCGCTTGTATGGGTTGTTTTGGCATTGACTCGAGCCATAACCCTCAGTGTTTGAAACACACACACAGAAGTAAGAACTCATCGTCTTAAGCACATTTGGCTCTGCCAGAGCACGCCACGCAGCCAGAGGTGATTTTCCTAGTGATGGTCGTGCCAAGCTACCAGAGCAGGCGATTCCACAGGTATGCTGTCCCGATTTCCAAACGAAAGCAGATAGCCCTTCTCACTGGGGCGCAGCTGCCTAGTGGACAAAGGCCCAGGCACTGGTGCTCCCGAGGGCTGCCGGGACACCCAGGTCTACGCTGGTGGCAGGGGGCTCTGGGCTTCAGTGCCCTGCCAGTGGGCCCTACTTGGGAAGACAAGACGTGCTCTTGCACGGGGCGGAGTCGGCTTCAGGTGGGACCTCCCTCCACATGCCTCTTCTGTCCCTTTGGCTGAAGCTGAGCCTGGCACTGGGGTTTTGTGCCTGCGCAGGAGACCCGAATCTCTGGACAGGCCCTGTGCCAGCTGGGACCTGAGCCTCAGCCCAGCTGCAAGCCCTCCCCTCAGGTTCGTTGGACTGGCCCGGGTCAGCTAAGAGGGAGGAGAAGATGGTCGTCAGCACATCAGGAAGTAAGAGTGCCCACACCTGGCAGCGGGAGAAGCGCCTCCAACGGCCCTGTGGGATGTGGGATCGAAGGCCCCTCTGGCTCCAGCTGCTGCCTCCGCCCTGCCCCCTCTCCTCGGGGCACGGAGCCGGCCCCTGGGGCCAAGCACTGAGTCTCCCACCGCCCCGCCGGCCCGCCCTCTCCCCCCGCCCAGCCCAGCCCAGCCGAGACCCAGGTGCAGGCGCCCCAGCCCGCCAGGCCGGCCAGGACCCCGCCGCCCCCCCCCCCGCCCCGCACACAAGCGTCCCGCCCCCCACCCCCGCCCTGGGCAGACCCGCCCCATCCCCGCCCCGCCTCTGTTGCTCTGGAGACCGTGCCCAAGGCGGGAGGTGCCCAAGGCGGGGAGGGGGAAGACAGTTGTGATGAGGGGGCGATTTCTCCACTGGGCAGCTGTCCCCGGTGGTAGTGCCGGGACACAGGCGGCCTTTAGACATCCCGCCGCAACCCACCGAATGCCCTCGCGGGAGCGTGTCCACTGCCAGGACAACTCACGCGCCGGGGGAGCGGGCTTCCCAAATGTACACACCAAATGCCCCCAAGAGGCCACGGGGAGGCAAGGGGTCGCTGGCGTGGGAGGAGCCTGCTGGGTGGGGGCTGGGCTAGAAGAGAACCTCTGCTATGCTGTCCTGGACTGTTGCTCTCTCCTCGAGGAAGGATGAAAAGCCAAGAGGCCGAAGAACCGCCCTGAACAAGAAAGCGGCTCCGATGAGGAAACTCAGAGCCCAAACTACCACCGCTAGGGGCCGCTGTTGGGAAAGAATTGTTCCTTCCTCCCAGGTGCGGGAGGGCAGGGGGCAGGATTCCAAGGCAGGGGGAGGGGCAGGGCCCCTCGCAGGAGGGGCTGTGGGGGCGGGGTCCCCCGGGCCAGACCTGGGACTGATGTGAGACCCTTTCTCCTTCCCAGGGCTTCCCTGGTCCAGGCCCAGGGTCTGATTTGGGCCAGGCTGCCCGGACACTCTGAAGAGGCGGGTTCCTCGCCAACCAAAGTGCCCGAGGCCTTGTCAAGCGGGGGCCGACCTAGGGCCCGCACTGCCCTGCAGGTCTCTCCCACGGCAATGGTCACAGACAGGCTGACTCCCATCGCCGTCACCTCCACCTGTTTGCGACGGCGAAAACCTGGCCTTTCCCACCGCCGGCCTGAGGGCTTCTGCCTTGGCTGCCTGCCAGGCCTGGAGAGGCCTGTCTCCCAGAGAGGAGAGGCTCAGAGCCTTCCCCTTCCTTGTCACGGGCCACTCTTTCTCTGGGTTTCTTTTCTGGGATGAGAGGGGCGGGCCCCTGAGCACCCACACGACTCTCAGCCAGGAGCCTGCCCTTTCTCCTCCCGCCCTCCTTTGTGGGACCGTACGAATGAACATTTCTTTCCCTTTTCTCCGGGTTCGGGCGACCCAAAACGAAGCTGTTTACCTATTGGGTTGTGAGACTTTGCAGGGGAAAGCATTTCTGCTCCCTTGAGGCACTGCGGCCAAGTGGGCTTCCAGGTCCGTGTGTTCCGTGTCCCAGGAACACTGTAAGCAGCCATCGTGACCGGCCAAAGCGCTTGTATGGGTTGTTTTGGCATTGACTCGAGCCATAACCCTCAGTGTTTGAAACACACACACAGAAGTAAGAACTCATCGTCTTAAGCACATTTGGCTCTGCCAGAGCACGCCACGCAGCCAGAGGTGATTTTCCTAGTGATGGTCGTGCCAAGCTACCAGAGCAGGCTGTTCCACAGGTATGCTGTCCCGATTTCCAAACGAAAGCAGATAGCCCTTCTCACTGGGGCGCAGCTGCCTAGTGGACAAAGGCCCAGGCACTGGTGCTCCCGAGGGCTGCCGGGACACCCAGGTCTACGCTGGTGGCAGGGGGCTCTGGGCTTCAGTGCCCTGCCAGTGGGCCCTACTTGGGAAGACAAGACGTGCTCTTGCACGGGGCGGAGTCGGCTTCAGGTGGGACCTCCCTCCACATGCCTCTTCTGTCCCTTTGGCTGAAGCTGAGCCTGGCACTGGGGTTTTGTGCCTGCGCAGGAGACCCGAATCTCTGGACAGGCCCTGTGCCAGCTGGGACCTGAGCCTCAGCCCAGCTGCAAGCCCTCCCCTCAGGTTCGTTGGACTGGCCCGGGTCAGCTAAGAGGGAGGAGAAGATGGTCGTCAGCACATCAGGAAGTAAGAGTGCCCACACCTGGCAGCGGGAGAAGCGCCTCCAACGGCCCTGTGGGATGTGGGATCGAAGGCCCCTCTGGCTCCAGCTGCTGCCTCCGCCCTGCCCCCTCTCCTCGGGGCACGGAGCCGGCCCCTGGGGCCAAGCACTGAGTCTCCCACCGCCCCGCCGGCCCGCCCTCTCCCCCCGCCCAGCCCAGCCCAGCCGAGACCCAGGTGCAGGCGCCCCAGCCCGCCAGGCCGGCCAGGACCCCGCCGCCCCCCCCCCCGCCCCGCACACAAGCGTCCCGCCCCCCACCCCCGCCCTGGGCAGACCCGCCCCATCCCCGCCCCGCCTCTGTTGCTCTGGAGACCGTGCCCAAGGCGGGAGGTGCCCAAGGCGGGGAGGGGGAAGACAGTTGTGATGAGGGGGCGATTTCTCCACTGGGCAGCTGTCCCCGGTGGTAGTGCCGGGACACAGGCGGCCTTTAGACATCCCGCCGCAACCCACCGAATGCCCTCGCGGGAGCGTGTCCACTGCCAGGACAACTCACGTGCCGGGGGAGCGGGCTTCCCAAATGTACACACCAAATGCCCCCAAGAGGCCACGGGGAGGCAAGGGGTCGCTGGCGTGGGAGGAGCCTGCTGGGTGGGGGCTGGGCTAGAAGAGAACCTCTGCTATGCTGTCCTGGACTGTTGCTCTCTCCTCGAGGAAGGATGAAAAGCCAAGAGGCCGAAGAACCGCCCTGAACAAGAAAGCGGCTCCGATGAGGAAACTCAGAGCCCAAACTACCACCGCTAGGGGCCGCTGTTGGGAAAGAATTGTTCCTTCCTCCCAGGTGCGGGAGGGCAGGGGGCAGGATTCCAAGGCAGGGGGAGGGGCAGGGCCCCTCGCAGGAGGGGCTGTGGGGGCGGGGTCCCCCGGGCCAGACCTGGGACTGATGTGAGACCCTTTCTCCTTCCCAGGGCTTCCCTGGTCCAGGCCCAGGGTCTGATTTGGGCCAGGCTGCCCGGACACTCTGAAGAGGCGGGTTCCTCGCCAACCAAAGTGCCCGAGGCCTTGTCAAGCGGGGGCCGACCTAGGGCCCGCACTGCCCTGCAGGTCTCTCCCACGGCAATGGTCACAGACAGGCTGACTCCCATCGCCGTCACCTCCACCTGTTTGCGACGGCGAAAACCTGGCCTTTCCCACCGCCGGCCTGAGGGCTTCTGCCTTGGCTGCCTGCCAGGCCTGGAGAGGCCTGTCTCCCAGAGAGGAGAGGCTCAGAGCCTTCCCCTTCCTTGTCACGGGCCACTCTTTCTCTGGGTTTCTTTTCTGGGATGAGAGGGGCGGGCCCCTGAGCACCCACACGACTCTCAGCCAGGAGCCTGCCCTTTCTCCTCCCGCCCTCCTTTGTGGGACCGTACGAATGAACATTTCTTTCCCTTTTCTCCGGGTTCGGGCGACCCAAAACGAAGCTGTTTACCTATTGGGTTGTGAGACTTTGCAGGGGAAAGCATTTCTGCTCCCTTGAGGCACTGCGGCCAAGTGGGCTTCCAGGTCCGTGTGTTCCGTGTCCCAGGAACACTGTAAGCAGCCATCGTGACCGGCCAAAGCGCTTGTATGGGTTGTTTTGGCATTGACTCGAGCCATAACCCTCAGTGTTTGAAACACACACACAGAAGTAAGAACTCATCGTCTTAAGCACATTTGGCTCTGCCAGAGCACGCCACGCAGCCAGAGGTGATTTTCCTAGTGATGGTCGTGCCAAGCTACCAGAGCAGGCTGTTCCACAGGTATGCTGTCCCGATTTCCAAACGAAAGCAGATAGCCCTTCTCACTGGGGCGCAGCTGCCTAGTGGACAAAGGCCCAGGCACTGGTGCTCCCGAGGGCTGCCGGGACACCCAGGTCTACGCTGGTGGCAGGGGGCTCTGGGCTTCAGCGCCCTGCCAGTGGGCCCTACTTGGGAAGACAAGACGTGCTCTTGCACGGGGCGGAGTCGGCTTCAGGTGGGACCTCCCTCCACATGCCTCTTCTGTCCCTTTGGCTGAAGCTGAGCCTGGCACTGGGGTTTTGTGCCTGCGCAGGAGACCCGAATCTCTGGACAGGCCCTGTGCCAGCTGGGACCTGAGCCTCAGCCCAGCTGCAAGCCCTCCCCTCAGGTTCGTTGGACTGGCCCGGGTCAGCTAAGAGGGAGGAGAAGATGGTCGTCAGCACATCAGGAAGTAAGAGTGCCCACACCTGGCAGCGGGAGAAGCGCCTCCAACGGCCCTGTGGGATGTGGGATCGAAGGCCCCTCTGGCTCCAGCTGCTGCCTCCGCCCTGCCCCCTCTCCTCGGGGCACGGAGCCGGCCCCTGGGGCCAAGCACTGAGTCTCCCACCGCCCCGCCGGCCCGCCCTCTCCCCCCGCCCAGCCCAGCCCAGCCGAGACCCAGGTGCAGGCGCCCCAGCCCGCCAGGCCGGCCAGGACCCCGCCGCCCCCCCCCCGCCCCGCACACAAGCGTCCCGCCCCCCACCCCCGCCCTGGGCAGACCCGCCCCATCCCCGCCCCGCCTCTGTTGCTCTGGAGACCGTGCCCAAGGCGGGAGGTGCCCAAGGCGGGGAGGGGGAAGACAGTTGTGATGAGGGGGCGATTTCTCCACTGGGCAGCTGTCCCCGGTGGTAGTGCCGGGACACAGGCGGCCTTTAGACATCCCGCCGCAACCCACCGAATGCCCTCGCGGGAGCGTGTCCACTGCCAGGACAACTCACGCGCCGGGGGAGCGGGCTTCCCAAATGTACACACCAAATGCCCCCAAGAGGCCACGGGGAGGCAAGGGGTCGCTGGCGTGGGAGGAGCCTGCTGGGTGGGGGCTGGGCTAGAAGAGAACCTCTGCTATGCTGTCCTGGACTGTTGCTCTCTCCTCGAGGAAGGATGAAAAGCCAAGAGGCCGAAGAACCGCCCTGAACAAGAAAGCGGCTCCGATGAGGAAACTCAGAGCCCAAACTACCACCGCTAGGGGCCGCTGTTGGGAAAGAATTGTTCCTTCCTCCCAGGTGCGGGAGGGCAGGGGGCAGGATTCCAAGGCAGGGGGAGGGGCAGGGCCCCTCGCAGGAGGGGCTGTGGGGGCGGGGTCCCCCGGGCCAGACCTGGGACTGATGTGAGACCCTTTCTCCTTCCCAGGGCTTCCCTGGTCCAGGCCCAGGGTCTGATTTGGGCCAGGCTGCCCGGACACTCTGAAGAGGCGGGTTCCTCGCCAACCAAAGTGCCCGAGGCCTTGTCAAGCGGGGGCCGACCTAGGGCCCGCACTGCCCTGCAGGTCTCTCCCACGGCAATGGTCACAGACAGGCTGACTCCCATCGCCGTCACCTCCACCTGTTTGCGACGGCGAAAACCTGGCCTTTCCCACCGCCGGCCTGAGGGCTTCTGCCTTGGCTGCCTGCCAGGCCTGGAGAGGCCTGTCTCCCAGAGAGGAGAGGCTCAGAGCCTTCCCCTTCCTTGTCACGGGCCACTCTTTCTCTGGGTTTCTTTTCTGGGATGAGAGGGGCGGGCCCCTGAGCACCCACACGACTCTCAGCCAGGAGCCTGCCCTTTCTCCTCCCGCCCTCCTTTGTGGGACCGTACGAATGAACATTTCTTTCCCTTTTCTCCGGGTTCGGGCGACCCAAAACGAAGCTGTTTACCTATTGGGTTGTGAGACTTTGCAGGGGAAAGCATTTCTGCTCCCTTGAGGCACTGCGGCCAAGTGGGCTTCCAGGTCCGTGTGTTCCGTGTCCCAGGAACACTGTAAGCAGCCATCGTGACCGGCCAAAGCGCTTGTATGGGTTGTTTTGGCATTGACTCGAGCCATAACCCTCAGTGTTTGAAACACACACACAGAAGTAAGAACTCATCGTCTTAAGCACATTTGGCTCTGCCAGAGCACGCCACGCAGCCAGAGGTGATTTTCCTAGTGATGGTCGTGCCAAGCTACCAGAGCAGGCGATTCCACAGGTATGCTGTCCCGATTTCCAAACGAAAGCAGATAGCCCTTCTCACTGGGGCGCAGCTGCCTAGTGGACAAAGGCCCAGGCACTGGTGCTCCCGAGGGCTGCCGGGACACCCAGGTCTACGCTGGTGGCAGGGGGCTCTGGGCTTCAGTGCCCTGCCAGTGGGCCCTACTTGGGAAGACAAGACGTGCTCTTGCACGGGGCGGAGTCGGCTTCAGGTGGGACCTCCCTCCACATGCCTCTTCTGTCCCTTTGGCTGAAGCTGAGCCTGGCACTGGGGTTTTGTGCCTGCGCAGGAGACCCGAATCTCTGGACAGGCCCTGTGCCAGCTGGGACCTGAGCCTCAGCCCAGCTGCAAGCCCTCCCCTCAGGTTCGTTGGACTGGCCCGGGTCAGCTAAGAGGGAGGAGAAGATGGTCGTCAGCACATCAGGAAGTAAGAGTGCCCACACCTGGCAGCGGGAGAAGCGCCTCCAACGGCCCTGTGGGATGTGGGATCGAAGGCCCCTCTGGCTCCAGCTGCTGCCTCCGCCCTGCCCCCTCTCCTCGGGGCACGGAGCCGGCCCCTGGGGCCAAGCACTGAGTCTCCCACCGCCCCGCCGGCCCGCCCTCTCCCCCCGCCCAGCCCAGCCCAGCCGAGACCCAGGTGCAGGCGCCCCAGCCCGCCAGGCCGGCCAGGACCCCGCCGCCCCCCCCCCCCGCCCCGCACACAAGCGTCCCGCCCCCCACCCCCGCCCTGGGCAGACCCGCCCCATCCCCGCCCCGCCTCTGTTGCTCTGGAGACCGTGCCCAAGGCGGGAGGTGCCCAAGGCGGGGAGGGGGAAGACAGTTGTGATGAGGGGGCGATTTCTCCACTGGGCAGCTGTCCCCGGTGGTAGTGCCGGGACACAGGCGGCCTTTAGACATCCCGCCGCAACCCACCGAATGCCCTCGCGGGAGCGTGTCCACTGCCAGGACAACTCACGCGCCGGGGGAGCGGGCTTCCCAAATGTACACACCAAATGCCCCCAAGAGGCCACGGGGAGGCAAGGGGTCGCTGGCGTGGGAGGAGCCTGCTGGGTGGGGGCTGGGCGAGAAGAGAACCTCTGCTATGCTGTCCTGGACTGTTGCTCTCTCCTCGAGGAAGGATGAAAAGCCAAGAGGCCGAAGAACCGCCCTGAACAAGAAAGCGGCTCCGATGAGGAAACTCAGAGCCCAAACTACCACCGCTAGGGGCCGCTGTTGGGAAAGAATTGTTCCTTCCTCCCAGGTGCGGGAGGGCAGGGGGCAGGATTCCAAGGCAGGGGGAGGGGCAGGGCCCCTCGCAGGAGGGGCTGTGGGGGCGGGGTCCCCCGGGCCAGACCTGGGACTGATGTGAGACCCTTTCTCCTTCCCAGGGCTTCCCTGGTCCAGGCCCAGGGTCTGATTTGGGCCAGGCTGCCCGGACACTCTGAAGAGGCGGGTTCCTCGCCAACCAAAGTGCCCGAGGCCTTGTCAAGCGGGGGCCGACCTAGGGCCCGCACTGCCCTGCAGGTCTCTCCCACGGCAATGGTCACAGACAGGCTGACTCCCATCGCCGTCACCTCCACCTGTTTGCGACGGCGAAAACCTGGCCTTTCCCACCGCCGGCCTGAGGGCTTCTGCCTTGGCTGCCTGCCAGGCCTGGAGAGGCCTGTCTCCCAGAGAGGAGAGGCTCAGAGCCTTCCCCTTCCTTGTCACGGGCCACTCTTTCTCTGGGTTTCTTTTCTGGGATGAGAGGGGCGGGCCCCTGAGCACCCACACGACTCTCAGCCAGGAGCCTGCCCTTTCTCCTCCCGCCCTCCTTTGTGGGACCGTACGAATGAACATTTCTTTCCCTTTTCTCCGGGTTCGGGCGACCCAAAACGAAGCTGTTTACCTATTGGGTTGTGAGACTTTGCAGGGGAAAGCATTTCTGCTCCCTTGAGGCACTGCGGCCAAGTGGGCTTCCAGGTCCGTGTGTTCCGTGTCCCAGGAACACTGTAAGCAGCCATCGTGACCGGCCAAAGCGCTTGTATGGGTTGTTTTGGCATTGACTCGAGCCATAACCCTCAGTGTTTGAAACACACACACAGAAGTAAGAACTCATCGTCTTAAGCACATTTGGCTCTGCCAGAGCACGCCACGCAGCCAGAGGTGATTTTCCTAGTGATGGTCGTGCCAAGCTACCAGAGCAGGCGATTCCACAGGTATGCTGTCCCGATTTCCAAACGAAAGCAGATAGCCCTTCTCACTGGGGCGCAGCTGCCTAGTGGACAAAGGCCCAGGCACTGGTGCTCCCGAGGGCTGCCGGGACACCCAGGTCTACGCTGGTGGCAGGGGGCTCTGGGCTTCAGTGCCCTGCCAGTGGGCCCTACTTGGGAAGACAAGACGTGCTCTTGCACGGGGCGGAGTCGGCTTCAGGTGGGACCTCCCTCCACATGCCTCTTCTGTCCCTTTGGCTGAAGCTGAGCCTGGCACTGGGGTTTTGTGCCTGCGCAGGAGACCCGAATCTCTGGACAGGCCCTGTGCCAGCTGGGACCTGAGCCTCAGCCCAGCTGCAAGCCCTCCCCTCAGGTTCGTTGGACTGGCCCGGGTCAGCTAAGAGGGAGGAGAAGATGGTCGTCAGCACATCAGGAAGTAAGAGTGCCCACACCTGGCAGCGGGAGAAGCGCCTCCAACGGCCCTGTGGGATGTGGGATCGAAGGCCCCTCTGGCTCCAGCTGCTGCCTCCGCCCTGCCCCCTCTCCTCGGGGCACGGAGCCGGCCCCTGGGGCCAAGCACTGAGTCTCCCACCGCCCCGCCGGCCCGCCCTCTCCCCCCGCCCAGCCCAGCCCAGCCGAGACCCAGGTGCAGGCGCCCCAGCCCGCCAGGCCGGCCAGGACCCCGCCGCCCCCCCCCCGGCCCCGCACACAAGCGTCCCGCCCCCCACCCCCGCCCTGGGCAGACCCGCCCCATCCCCGCCCCGCCTCTGTTGCTCTGGAGACCGTGCCCAAGGCGGGAGGTGCCCAAGGCGGGGAGGGGGAAGACAGTTGTGATGAGGGGGCGATTTCTCCACTGGGCAGCTGTCCCCGGTGGTAGTGCCGGGACACAGGCGGCCTTTAGACATCCCGCCGCAACCCACCGAATGCCCTCGCGGGAGCGTGTCCACTGCCAGGACAACTCACGCGCCGGGGGAGCGGGCTTCCCAAATGTACACACCAAATGCCCCCAAGAGGCCACGGGGAGGCAAGGGGTCGCTGGCGTGGGAGGAGCCTGCTGGGTGGGGGCTGGGCTAGAAGAGAACCTCTGCTATGCTGTCCTGGACTGTTGCTCTCTCCTCGAGGAAGGATGAAAAGCCAAGAGGCCGAAGAACCGCCCTGAACAAGAAAGCGGCTCCGATGAGGAAACTCAGAGCCCAAACTACCACCGCTAGGGGCCGCTGTTGGGAAAGAATTGTTCCTTCCTCCCAGGTGCGGGAGGGCAGGGGGCAGGATTCCAAGGCAGGGGGAGGGGCAGGGCCCCTCGCAGGAGGGGCTGTGGGGGCGGGGTCCCCCGGGCCAGACCTGGGACTGATGTGAGACCCTTTCTCCTTCCCAGGGCTTCCCTGGTCCAGGCCCAGGGGTCTGATTTGGCCAGGCTGCCCGGACACTCTGAAGAGGCGGGTTCCTCGCCAACCAATGTGCCCGAGGCCTTGTCAAGCGGGGGCCGACCTAGGGCCCGCACTGCCCTGCAGGTCTCTCCCACGGCAATGGTCACAGACAGGCTGACTCCATCGCCGTCACCTCCACCTGTTTGCGACGGCGAAAACCTGGCCTTTCCCACCGCCGGCCTGAGGGCTTCTGCCTTGGCTGCCTGCCAGGCCTGGAGAGGCCTGTCTCCCAGAGAGGAGAGGCTCAGAGCCTTCCCCTTCCTTGTCACGGGCCACTCTTTCTCTGGGTTTCTTTTCTGGGATGAGAGGGGCGGGCCCCTGAGCACCCACACGACTCTCAGCCAGGAGCCTGCCCTTTCTCCTCCCGCCCTCCTTTGTGGGACCGTACGAATGAACATTTCTTTCCCTTTTCTCCGGGTTCGGGCGACCCAAAACGAAGCTGTTTACCTATTGGGTTGTGAGACTTTGCAGGGGAAAGCATTTCTGCTCCCTTGAGGCACTGCGGCCAAGTGGGCTTCCAGGTCCGTGTGTTCCGTGTCCCAGGAACACTGTAAGCAGCCATCGTGACCGGCCAAAGCGCTTGTATGGGTTGTTTTGGCATTGACTCGAGCCATAACCCTCAGTGTTGAAACACACACACAGAAGTAAGAACTCATCGTCTTAAGCACATTTGGCTCTGCCAGAGCACGCCACGCAGCCAGAGGTGATTTTCCTAGTGATGGTCGTGCCAAGCTACCAGAGCAGGCGATTCCACAGGTATGCTGTCCCGATTTCCAAACGAAAGCAGATAGCCCTTCTCACTGGGGCGCAGCTGCCTAGTGGACAAAGGCCCAGGCACTGGTGCTCCCGAGGGCTGCCGGGGACACCCAGGTCTACGCTGGTGGCAGGGGGCTCTGGGCTTCAGTGCCCTGCCAGTGGGCCCTACTTTGGGAAGACATGACGTGCTCTTGCACGGGGCGGAGTCGGCTTCAGGTGGGACCTCCCTCCACATGCCTCTTCTGTCCCTTTGGCTGAAGCTGAGCCTGGCACTGGGGTTTTGTGCCTGCGCAGGAGACCCGAATCTCTGGACAGGCCCTGTGCCAGCTGGGACCTGAGCCTCAGCCCAGCTGCAAGCCCTCCCCTCAGGTTCGTTGGACTGGCCCGGGTCAGCTAAGAGGGAGGAGAAGATGGTCGTCAGCACATCAGGAAGTAAGAGTGCCCCACACCTGGCAGCGGGAGAAGCGCCTCCAACGGCCCTGTGGGATGTGGGATCGAAGGCCCCTCTGGCTCCAGCTGCTGCCTCCGCCCTGCCCCCTCTCCTCGGGGCACGGAGCCGGCCCCTGGGGCCAAGCACTGAGTCTCCCCACCGCCCCGCCGGCCCGCCCTCTCCCCCCCGCCCAGCCCAGCCCAGCCGAGACCCAGGTGCAGGCGCCCCAGCCCACCAGGCCGGCCAGGACCCCGCCGCCCCCCCCCCCGCCCCGCACACAAGCGTCCCGCCCCCCACCCCCGCCCTGGGCAGATCGCCCCATCCCCGCCTCTGTTGCTCTGGAGACCGTGCCCAAGGCGGGAGGTGCCCAAGGCGGGGAGGGGGAAGACAGTTGTGATGAGGGGGCGATTTCTCCACTGGGCAGCTGTCCCCGGTGGTAGTGCCGGGACACAGGCGGCCTTTAGACATCCCGCCGCAACCCACCGAATGCCCTCGCGGGAGCGTGTCCACTGCCAGGACAACTCACGCGCCGGGGGAGCGGGCTTCCCAAATGTACACACCAAATGCCCCCAAGAGGCCACGGGGAGGCAAGGGGTCGCTGGCGTGGGAGGAGCCTGCTGGGTGGGGGCTGGGCTAGAAGAGAACCTCTGCTATGCTGTCCTGGACTGTTGCTCTCTCCTCGAGGAAGGATGAAAAGCCAAGAGGCCGAAGAACCGCCCTGAACAAGAAAGCGGCTCCGATGAGGAAACTCAGAGCCCAAACTACCACCGCTAGGGGCCGCTGTTGGGAAAGAATTGTTCCTTCCTCCCAGGTGCGGGAGGGCAGGGGGCAGGATTCCAAGGCAGGGGGAGGGGCAGGGCCCCTCGCAGGAGGGGCTGTGGGGGCGGGGTCCCCCGGGCCAGACCTGGGACTGATGTGAGACCCTTTCTCCTTCCCAGGGCTTCCCTGGTCCAGGCCCAGGGTCTGATTTGGGCCAGGCTGCCCGGACACTCTGAAGAGGCGGGTTCCTCGCCAACCAAAGTGCCCGAGGCCTTGTCAAGCGGGGGCCGACTTAGGGCCCGCACTGCCCTGCAGGTCTCTCCCACGGCAATGGTCACAGACAGGCTGACTCCCATCGCCGTCACCTCCACCTGTTTGCGACGGCGAAAACCTGGCCTTTCCCACCGCCGGCCTGAGGGCTTCTGCCTTGGCTGCCTGCCAGGCCTGGAGAGGCCTGTCTCCCAGAGAGGAGAGGCTCAGAGCCTTCCCCTTCCTTGTCACGGGCCACTCTTTCTCTGGGTTTCTTTTCTGGGATGAGAGGGGCGGGCCCCTGAGCACCCACACGACTCTCAGCCAGGAGCCTGCCCTTTCTCCTCCCGCCCTCCTTTGTGGGACCGTACGAATGAACATTTCTTTCCCTTTTCTCCGGGTTCGGGCGACCCAAAACGAAGCTGTTTACCTATTGGGTTGTGAGACTTTGCAGGGGAAAGCATTTCTGCTCCCTTGAGGCACTGCGGCCAAGTGGGCTTCCAGGTCCGTGTGTTCCGTGTCCCAGGAACACTGTAAGCAGCCATCGTGACCGGCCAAAGCGCTTGTATGGGTTGTTTTGGCATTGACTCGAGCCATAACCCTCAGTGTTTGAAACACACACACAGAAGTAAGAACTCATCGTCTTAAGCACATTTGGCTCTGCCAGAGCACGCCACGCAGCCAGAGGTGATTTTCCTAGTGATGGTCGTGCCAAGCTACCAGAGCAGGCTGTTCCACAGGTATGCTGTCCCGATTTCCAAACGAAAGCAGATAGCCCTTCTCACTGGGGCGCAGCTGCCTAGTGGACAAAGGCCCAGGCACTGGTGCTCCCGAGGGCTGCCGGGACACCCAGGTCTACGCTGGTGGCAGGGGGCTCTGGGCTTCAGTGCCCTGCCAGTGGGCCCTACTTGGGAAGACAAGACGTGCTCTTGCACGGGGCGGAGTCGGCTTCAGGTGGGACCTCCCTCCACATGCCTCTTCTGTCCCTTTGGCTGAAGCTGAGCCTGGCACTGGGGTTTTGTGCCTGCGCAGGAGACCCGAATCTCTGGACAGGCCCTGTGCCAGCTGGGACCTGAGCCTCAGCCCAGCTGCAAGCCCTCCCCTCAGGTTCGTTGGACTGGCCCGGGTCAGCTAAGAGGGAGGAGAAGATGGTCGTCAGCACATCAGGAAGTAAGAGTGCCCACACCTGGCAGCGGGAGAAGCGCCTCCAACGGCCCTGTGGGATGTGGGATCGAAGGCCCCTCTGGCTCCAGCTGCTGCCTCCGCCCTGCCCCCTCTCCTCGGGGCACGGAGCCGGCCCCTGGGGCCAAGCACTGAGTCTCCCACCGCCCCGCCGGCCCGCCCTCTCCCCCCGCCCAGCCCAGCCCAGCCGAGACCCAGGTGCAGGCGCCCCAGCCCGCCAGGCCGGCCAGGACCCCGCCGCCCCCCCCCCCGCCCCACACACAAGCGTCCCGCCCCCCACCCCCGCCCTGGGCAGACCCGCCCCATCCCCGCCCCGCCTCTGTTGCTCTGGAGACCGTGCCCAAGGCGGGAGGTGCCCAAGGCGGGGAGGGGGAAGACAGTTGTGATGAGGGGGCGATTTCTCCACTGGGCAGCTGTCCCCGGTGGTAGTGCCGGGACACAGGCGGCCTTTAGACATCCCGCCGCAACCCACCGAATGCCCTCGCGGGAGCGTGTCCACTGCCAGGACAACTCACGCGCCGGGGGAGCGGGCTTCCCAAATGTACACACCAAATGCCCCCAAGAGGCCACGGGGAGGCAAGGGGTCGCTGGCGTGGGAGGAGCCTGCTGGGTGGGGGCTGGGCTAGAAGAGAACCTCTGCTATGCTGTCCTGGACTGTTGCTCTCTCCTCGAGGAAGGATGAAAAGCCAAGAGGCCGAAGAACCGCCCTGAACAAGAAAGCGGCTCCGATGAGGAAACTCAGAGCCCAAACTACCACCGCTAGGGGCCGCTGTTGGGAAAGAATTGTTCCTTCCTCCCAGGTGCGGGAGGGCAGGGGGCAGGATTCCAAGGCAGGGGGAGGGGCAGGGCCCCTCGCAGGAGGGGCTGTGGGGGCGGGGTCCCCCGGACCAGACCTGGGACTGATGTGAGACCCTTTCTCCTTCCCAGGGCTTCCCTGGTCCAGGCCCAGGGTCTGATTTGGGCCAGGCTGCCCGGACACTCTGAAGAGGCGGGTTCCTCGCCAACCAAAGTGCCCGAGGCCTTGTCAAGCGGGGGCCGACCTAGGGCCCGCACTGCCCTGCAGGTCTCTCCCACGGCAATGGTCACAGACAGGCTGACTCCCATCGCCGTCACCTCCACCTGTTTGCGACGGCGAAAACCTGGCCTTTCCCACCGCCGGCCTGAGGGCTTCTGCCTTGGCTGCCTGCCAGGCCTGGAGAGGCCTGTCTCCCAGAGAGGAGAGGCTCAGAGCCTTCCCCTTCCTTGTCACGGGCCACTCTTTCTCTGGGTTTCTTTTCTGGGATGAGAGGGGCGGGCCCCTGAGCACCCACACGACTCTCAGCCAGGAGCCTGCCCTTTCTCCTCCCGCCCTCCTTTGTGGGACCGTACGAATGAACATTTCTTTCCCTTTTCTCCGGGTTCGGGCGACCCAAAACGAAGCTGTTTACCTATTGGGTTGTGAGACTTTGCAGGGGAAAGCATTTCTGCTCCCTTGAGGCACTGCGGCCAAGTGGGCTTCCAGGTCCGTGTGTTCCGTGTCCCAGGAACACTGTAAGCAGCCATCGTGACCGGCCAAAGCGCTTGTATGGGTTGTTTTGGCATTGACTCGAGCCATAACCCTCAGTGTTTGAAACACACACACAGAAGTAAGAACTCATCGTCTTAAGCACATTTGGCTCTGCCAGAGCACGCCACGCAGCCAGAGGTGATTTTCCTAGTGATGGTCGTGCCAAGCTACCAGAGCAGGCGATTCCACAGGTATGCTGTCCCGATTTCCAAACGAAAGCAGATAGCCCTTCTCACTGGGGCGCAGCTGCCTAGTGGACAAAGGCCCAGGCACTGGTGCTCCGAGGGCTGCCGGGACACCCAGGTCTACGCTGGTGGCAGGGGGCTCTGGGCTTCAGTGCCCTGCCAGTGGGCCCTACTTGGGAAGACAAGACGTGCTCTTGCACGGGGCGGAGTCGGCTTCAGGTGGGACCTCCCTCCACATGCCTCTTCTGTCCCTTTGGCTGAAGCTGAGCTGGCACTGGGGTTTTGTGCCTGCGCAGGAGACCCGAATCTCTGGACAGGCCTGTGCCAGCTGGGACCTGAGCCTCAGCCCAGCTGCAAGCCCTCCCCTCAGGTTCGTTGGACTGGCCCGGGTCAGCTAAGAGGGAGGAGAAGATGGTCGTCAGCACATCAGGAAGTAAGAGTGCCCACACCTGGCAGCGGGAGAAGCGCCTCCAACGGCCCTGTGGGATGTGGGATCGAAGGCCCCTCTGGCTCCAGCTGCTGCCTCCGCCCTGCCCCCTCTCCTTGGGGCACGGAGCCGGCCCCTGGGGCCAAGCACTGAGTCTCCACCACCCCGCCGGCCCGCCCTCTCCCCCCGCCCAGCCCAGCCCAGCCGAGACCCAGGTGCAAGGCGCCCCAGCCCGCCAGGCCGGCCAGGACCCCGCCGCCCCCCCCCCGCCCCGCACACAAGCGTCCCGCCCCCCACCCCCGCCCTGGGCAGACCCGCCCCATCCCCGCCCCGCCTCTGTTGCTCTGGAGACCGTGCCCAAGGCGGGAGGTGCCCACAGGCGGGGAGGGGGAAGACAGTTGTGATGAGGGGGCGATTTCTCCACTGGGCAGCTGTCCCCGGTGGTAGTGCCGGGACACAGGCGGCCTTTAGACATCCCGCCGCAACCCACCGAATGCCCTCGCGGAGCGTGTCCACTGCCAGGACAACTCACGCGCCGGGGGAGCGGGCTTCCCAAATGTACACACAAATGCCCCAAGAGGCCACGGGGAGGCAAGGGGTCGCTGGCGTGGGAGGAGCCTGCTGGGGTGGGGGCTGGGCTAGAAGAGAACCTCTGCTATGCTGTCCTGGACTGTTGCTCTCTCCTCGAGGAAGGATGAAAAGCCAAGAGGCTGAAGAACCGCCCTGAACAAGAAAGCGGCTCCGATGAGGAAACTCAGAGCCCAAACTACCACCGCTAGGGGCCGCTGTTGGGAAAGAATTGTTCCTTCCTCCAGGTGCGGGAGGGCAGGGGCAGGATTCCAAGGCAGGGGAAGGGGCAGGGCCCCTCGCAGGAGGGGCTGTGGGGGCGGGTCCCCCGGGCCAGACCTGGGACTGATGTGAGACCCTTTCTCCTTCCCAGGGCTTCCCTGGTCCAGGCCCAGGGTCTGATTTGGGCCAGGCTGCCCGGACACTCTGAAGAGGCGGGTTCCTCGCCAACCAAAGTGCCCGAGGCCTTGTCAAGCGGGGGGCCGACTTAGGGCCCGCACTGCCCTGCAGGTCTCTCCCACGGCAATGGTCACAGACAGGCTGACTCCCATCGCCGTCACCATCCACCTGTTTGCGACGGCGAAAACCTGGCCTTTCCACCGCCGGCCTGAGGGCTTCTGCCTTGGCTGCCTGCCAGGCCTGGAGAGGCCTGTCTCCCAGAGAGGAGAGGCTCAGAGCCTTCCCCTTCCTTGTCACGGGCCACTCTTTCTCTGGGTTTCTTTTCTGGGATGAGAGGGCGGGCCCCTGAGCACCCACACGACTCTCAGCCAGGAGCCTGCCCTTTCTCCTCCCGCCCTCCTTTGTGGGACCGTACGAATGAACATTTCTTTCCCTTTTCTCCGGGTTCGGGCGACCCAAAACGAAGCTGTTTACCTATTGGGTTGTGAGACTTTGCAGGGAAAGCATTTCTGCTCCTTGAGGCACTGCGGCCAAGTGGGCTTCCAGGTCCGTGTGTTCCGTGTCCCAGGAACACTGTAAGCAGCCATCGTGACCGGCCAAAGCGCTTGTATGGGTTGTTTTGGCATTGACTCGAGCCATAACCCTCAGTGTTTGAAACACACACACAGAAGTAAGAACTCATCGTCTTAAGCACATTTGGCTCTGCCAGAGCACGCCACGCAGCCAGAGGTGATTTTCCTAGTGATGGTCGTGCCAAGCTACCAGAGCAGGCTGTTCCACAGGTATGCTGTCCCGATTTCCAAACGAAAGCAGATAGCCCTTCTCACTGGGGCGCAGCTGCCTAGTGGACAAAGGCCCAGGCACTGGTGCTCCCGAGGGCTGCCGGGACACCCAGGTCTACGCTGGTGGCAGGGGGCTCTGGGCTTCAGTGCCCTGCCAGTGGGCCCTACTTGGGAAGACAAGACGTGCTCTTGCACGGGGCGGAGTCGGCTTCAGGTGGGACCTCCCTCCACATGCCTCTTCTGTCCCTTTGGCTGAAGCTGAGCCTGGCACTGGGGTTTTGTGCCTGCGCAGGAGACCCGAATCTCTGGACAGGCCCTGTGCCAGCTGGGACCTGAGCCTCAGCCCAGCTGCAAGCCTCCCCTCAGGTTCGTTGGACTGGCCCGGGTCAGCTAAGAGGGAGGAGAAGATGGTCGTCAGCACATCAGGAAGTAAGAGTGCCCACACCTGGCAGCGGGAGAAGCGCCTCCAACGGCCCTGTGGGATGTGGGATCGAAGGCCCTCTGGCTCCAGCTGCCTGCCTCCGCCCTGCCCCCTCTCCTCGGGGCACGGGAGCCGGCCCCTGGGGCAAGCACGAGTCTCCCACCGCCCCGCCGGCCCGCCCTCTCCCCCCGCCCAGCCCAGCCCAGCCGAGACCCAGGTGCAGGCGCCCCAGCCCGCCAGGCCGGCCAGGACCCCCGCCGCCCCCCCCCCCGCCCCGCACACAAGCGTCCCGCCCCCCACCCCCGCCCTGGGCAGACCCGCCCCACTCCCCGCCCCGCCTCTGTTGCTCTGGAGACCGTGCCCAAGGCGGGAGGTGCCCAAGGCGGGGAGGGGGAAGACAGTTGTGATGAGGGGGCGATTTCTCCACTGGGCAGCTGTCCCCGGTGGTAGTGCCGGGACACAGGCGGCCTTTAGACATCCCGCCGCAACCCACCGAATGCCCTCTGCGGGAGCGTGTCCACTGCCAGGACAACTCACGCGCCGGGGGAGCGGGCTTCCCAAATGTACACACCAAATGCCCCCAAGAGGCCACGGGAGGCAAGGGGTCGCTGGCGTGGGAGGAGCCTGCTGGGTGGGGGCTGGGCTAGAAGAGAACCTCTGCTATGCTGTCCTGGACTGTTGCTCTCTCCTCGAGGAAGGATGAAAGCCAAGAGGCCGAAGAACCGCCCTGAACAAGAAAGCGGCTCCGATGAGGAAACTCAGAGCCCAAACTACCACCGCTAGGGGCCGCTGTTGGGAAAGAATTGTTCCTTCCTCCCAGGTGCGGGAGGGCAGGGGCAGGATTCCAAGGCAGGGGAGGGGCAGGGCCCCTCGCAGGAGGGGCTGTGGGGGCGGGGTCCCCCGGGCCAGACCTGGGACTGATGTGAGACCCTTTCTCCCTTCCCAGGGCTTCCCTGGTCCAGGCCCAGGGTCTGATTTGGGCCAGGCTGCCCGGACACTCTGAAGAGGCGGGTTCCTCGCCAACCAAAGTGCCCGAGGCCTTGTCAAGCGGGGGCCGACCTAGGGCCCGCACTGCCCTGCAGGTCTCTCCCACGGCAATGGTCACAGACAGGCTGACTCCCATCGCCGTCACCCTCCACCTGTTTGCGACGGCGAAAACCTGGCCTTTCCCACCGCCGGCCTGAGGGCTTCTGCCTTGGCTGCCTGCCAGGCCTGGAGAGGCCTGTCTCCCAGAGAGGAGAGGCTCAGAGCCTTCCCCTTCCTTGTCACGGGCCACTCTTTCTCTGGGTTTCTTTTCTGGGATGAGAGGGCGGGCCCCTGAGCACCCACACGACTCTCAGCCAGGAGCCCTGCCTTTCTCCTCCCGCCCCTCCTTTGTGGGACCGTACGAATGAACATTTCTTTCCCTTTTCTCCGGGTTTCGGGCGAACCAAAACGAAGCTGTTTACCTATTGGGTTGTGAGACTTTGCAGGGGAAAGCATTTCTGCTCCCTTGAGGCACTGCGGCCAAGTGGGCTTCCAGGTCCGTGTGTTCCGTGTCCCAGGAACACTGTAAGCAGCCATCGTGACCGGCCAAAGCGCTTGTATGGGTTGTTTTGGCATTGACTCGAGCCATAACCCTCAGTGTTTGAAACACACACACATGAAGTAAGAACTCATCGTCTTAAGCACATTTGGCTCTGCCAGAGCACGCCACGCAGCCAGAGGTGATTTTCCTAGTGATGGTCGTGCCAAGCTATCCAGAGCAGGCGATTCCACAGGTATTGCTGTCCCGATTTCCAAACGAAAGCAGATAGCCCTTCTCACTGGGGCGCAGCTGCCTAGTGGACAAAGGCCCAGGCACTGGTGCTCCCGAGGGCTGCCGGGACACCCAGGTCTACGCTGGTGGCAGGGGGCTCTGGGCTTCAGTGCCCTGCCAGTGGGCCCTACTTGGGAAGACAAGACGTGCTCTTGCACGGGGCGGAGTCGGCTTCAGGTGGGACCTCCCTCCACATGCCTCTTCTGTCCCTTTGGCTGAAGCTGAGCCTGGCACCTTGGGGTTTTGTGCCTGCGCAGGAGACCCGAATCTCTGGACAGGCCCTGTGCCAGCTGGGACCTGAGCCTCAGCCCAGCTGCATAGCCCTCCCCTCAGGTTCGTTGGACTGGCCCGGGTCAGCTAAGAGGGAGGAGAAGATGGTCGTCAGCACATCAGGAAGTAAGAGTGCCCACACCTGCAGCGGGAGAAGCGCCTCCAACGGCCCTGTGGGATGTGGGATCGAGAGGCCCCTCTGGGCTCCAGCTGCTGCCTCCGCCCTGCCCCTCTCCTCGGGGGCACGGAGCCGGCA
>NW_026688541.1:0-39404 GCF_030445035.2 Dasypus novemcinctus
TAATGAGAGAATCTGTTAAGTTCATAGAGTCAGAAAGCAGAGTCCAGGTGCCTGGGCGGGGCGGGGTGCTGCGCGGGAGTGCGCGCCGGTGTCCGTCTTCTGTCTGGGGAGACGGAGCGTGGTCTCAAGGCAGCACGATGCGTGGGATCAGGCCTCTGAGCGATGTGCTTGGGAGGGACTGAGATGGGAAAATTTGTTGTGTACTTGTTCTCAAAATTTTAAAAAAAGAAACTTCAACTAAAGAGATAATTCACTGCAATACATGATCCTGGGCAGGATCTAACGGGAGGAGAGAAGACTCCAAAGGACATAGGGATATATGAAAAATTGGAACATAGATTGTAAACTTTATATCAGTGTGAAATTTCTTGAACTTGGTAACTACTTAAGGCAGATACGTAAGTGAATATCCTTGTCTTTAGGAAATGTCCATGGCGTGTTAAGGAGCATGACATTCAAGGAGCATGATATATTCAACCTATACTTAAGTGTTCAGAAAATGGATTGATAAACAGGTGGATACATAGATGGGTAGCTACGGTCTTTTGGAGTTTTCTGTATGTGTTTTGTATTATTTTTGTAACTGTCCTCTAAGCTTGAAAGTATTTCAAAATAAAAAATTTTAATTATAGAGTAGTTAAAAATTTAACTCTTACTGTCAACTTCTTTACTTAGCACTTAGTTGTAATAAGCACTTTGCCCCTACACCTGCCTACGAATTCCATAACAGAACTTGCACGGGAACTGTTCAAGAATGCTCAGAATGGTGCAGGTGAATCAGATGTATGCCAGTAGAAGGATGCACTGATCAGTGTGGTCTGTCCACATACCAGAATTTGTCCAGTAATGGAAATGGATTACCGCTACACTCAGCAATGTGGGCGAATCTTAAAACATGTTATTGATATTCAAAAGCAAGTCACAGGGAAGCCCAGATCAAGCCGTTGAGCTCCTGCCTTCCACACAGAAGGTCCAGGTTTGTTCCCCGTGCCTCCTAAAGAAATCGAGTGAGACAGTGAGCTGATGCGGTGGTCAGGTGTGGTGAGCTGATGCAACAAGGCGACCTAACAAGAGACATAAGGAAACATAATAAAAGATACAACAAAGCAGGGAGCGGAGATGGCTCAAGCGATTAGGCGCCTCCCTCCGACATGGGAGGTCCCAGACTCGGTTCCTGGTGCCTCCTAAAAAGAAGAGGAGCACACAGTAAACAGATAAAGCAAATGCAGACAGCAAGGGGGTGGGGAGAAAGAAGTCAAATCTTAAAAAAAAAAAAAGGAAAGGGGGGAAGCAGCTGTGGCTCAAGCAGTCGGGCTCCTGTCTACCATACGGGAGGCCCTGGGTTCGATTCCCAGGGCCTTCAGCGAAGGCCAGCTGGCCGATGCTGCCACCGAGAGCTGACGGCCCGCGCCACCGCAGAGAGCTCAGAGCAGACAGCGTAAACAACAGGGCAGGGGGGTAAATAAAGTAAAAAAAAGAAAATTAAGTCACGGAGGGGAGCCAGCCAGTATAGCTCAGTGATTGAGCACCGGCTTCCCACATACAAGGTCCTGGGTTCAATCTTGGACCCCAGTACCTAAAAAGTAAAAGTAAAAAATTAAGCCACAGAAAGCTACATATAGTGTTAGATTATTTTTGTGATGTTCAAAATATTGCAATCATATTTAGGAATAAACATGAAGTACTTTTTTTTAAAAAGCAAGGCAATAATAAACATTACATTTGGGAGAAGTTCTTGGTTACTGATAATTTTCTAGTTTTTAAATTGGGTGATATGACCACGCTGTTTATTTTATCACTGCATCATATCAGGTGTTTTCAAGTTAATCTGTTCTTCCAAACTGCAAATGAATTTTTTCCCCCAACAGTAGATTGGATTTATTCACTAGCAGCCATTTATAAAGCGTTTACTGCATGGTGAGCCTTGCCTAAGAACAAGTGATCCTTCTGCCAGAGCCACCACTGCCTGGCTGGATGGTGAAGAATTCTCTGGGAACCCTATTACGATCTCCTTTGCTACTCAGCGAGCGGATTGAGTCGGGGCGGTAGCCGTGGTGGTGGAGGCTGAGGCCCTGCGGGCTCTGGGGGAGGTGGCAGAGCTGGAGGTGGCCAGAGAGGATTCCCCTGTGGAGGACAGCCTCAAGCTGGGCCTGTGAGGGTCCTGATCTGACTTGTGCGCAGGAGCTTCTCGGAAGAGGGGCGCCCCTAAGCCGAGGCCCAGGAGGAGCCCAGGAGGCTCTCAGGTGGGGGTAAAGCACGGAGAAGATTGTGGCAGAGGAGGTCGTGACCCTGGGCTTTCAGGGGGGCCAGGTGGTGGAGACAGACATGCCTGTGTCAGTCAGGGTGCTCTAGGGAAACAGTCAGCAGGAGGTGTACGTTAATAGTATGAGATGTTATCAGAGTCTCTCACGTGACCGTGGGGACACACAAGTCCAGGTTCCGCAGGCAGGTGCAACCAGGGGCTCCAGTGAAAGTCCCATGAAGGTCCTTGATGAGTTTCTGGGAACGTTGGCTGTCCAAAGGCGAGCTGGAAATTCTCTCTGAATCCTGGAATCACTTTCCCTTTTAAGGCATTCAAGTGATTGAATGAAGTGTCACTCATTGCTGATGGCAGTCTCCCTGGTTGATGTAGATGGAATCAGCCATCTATGTGGTAAACTCACTGATAGCTAAAACCCATAAATGCCCTTGTATTACAGTTAACCCGGAGCGTGCTTGACCAAACAGCTGGGTACCAGTACCTGGCCGTGCTGACACATTGGCTTAGCCGTCAAAGTGGCTTAGGCCCTGGCAAGGTGGATTCTAGGGGTGAGCACAGACAGGAAGGCTGGGGGGCCTGGAGCCTGGCTCCTGTGCCCAGCTACCCTCATTACCTTGTGGTCCTCCAGCACCACTCTGGGTTTTTGTGTGTGGGTCTGTGTAATTGTAACTGTACACCAAGGGGGCGGGGACTCAATCAGAGCCATGCCCTATTGACGTGGTCAGATCAAAAGCCCTAAATTGATTTAATCAAGAAAACTTAAAGCCTTTGAATTTAATACACTCTAAAGGTGTCATACCCCGAGGAACAGACTAGTTTACAAACATAATCTTTCTCTTTTTTGGGTGTGTGGGGGTTCATAAATAGTATCAAACTGCCACAGTTGTAGAAGTGTGTTCCAGCACAGTGTAAAATATGAACAAATGCATATTCTTACTAAATTCTAGTACCTAGAATGTTAATTTTTGAAACAGGTGAAAATGGGGGTAGATAATTTCTGTTTGTGCCGCATTTATCATGTCATCTTCTGACTCAGTATATTGAATATCAATTTGAATACTGTTCATAGCAGCTACTTCTGGAATTGGCTGTTTATGTATTTTTTTCTTAAAAGGCCAAACCAAAATATTTTTTAGCCTTTGCATGTTATTCAGTCTCTCTTTCATTTACTAAACTCTTGTAGCAGAAAAACAACCATGGACAATATATAAAAATATTTTGCGAAAATAGCAGTTCATAGTTTGCTAACCCCTATTCTAGAAGTGGGGAATTTTATATTACACTTGATTTTCTTATAGTATCTGATTTGCTTTGAGAACAATTTTAATTATAATAGCTGCTTTCTCACTTTCTTTTAAAATGCAGATAAAATTTGAGACAGTGAAATGTATGATCTTCACTAAACTTCAGTGAGTTTTGGTATATGTATACACTTGTGAAATCACTACATCAATCAAGTTATAGAATATTTCTGTCACCTTAGAACAAGGGTTCTTCTTTTTTAAAGATTTATTTTTTTTTAATTTCTCTCCCCTTCCCTCCCCCCCACCCTAGTTGTCTGTTCTCTGTGTCTATTCGCTGCGTATTCTTCCATGTCCGCTTCCATTGTTGTATTGTTAGCGGCACCAGGAATCTGTGTCTATTCTTGTTGCATCATGTTGCTGGGTCAGCTCTCTGTGTGTGCAGTGCCATTCCTGGGCAGGCTGCACTTTCTTTCGTATGGGGCAGCTCTCCTTACAGGGTGCACTTGTTGCGCGTGGGGCTCCCCTACGCGGGGGACACCCCTGCGTGGCAGGGCGTTCCTTTGAATGCATCAGCACTGTCTGTGGGCCAGCTCCACACGGGTCAAGGAGGCCCGGGGTTTGAACCGCAGACCTCCCATGTGGTAGGAGGGCGCTCTGTCTGTTTGGCCAAGTCCGCTTCCAGAACAGGGGTTCTTAAGCTTTTTTGTTCTACGGACCCCCTTGCCAGTGAGGTGAAAACCATGGAATACTACTGTTATTTATTCCATGTATTCTTAAGTGAAGGAAATGCTTGATTTCAGTTAGAGGTCAGAGAAAATAAAGATAATAAGTTAATTTTTTTTTTCAATTCAAGCTCTGGGACTGCCTGAAATCTTTCCACAGGCCCCTTGGGGGTCAGTGGACCCCTGGTTAAGAACCCCTACCTTAGAAAGTTCCTTTTATCACCTTTATAATTTTCTGATTGTTTTTCCTGTTCTTAGTCTTCACATAAATGGAGTTACTTGTGTAACTTGTTTGACTTTATGTACTGTATTTGAGATTTGTCTTACTAGTGTCAGGATGTTATTCTTTTTTAAATTGGTGAGTATCCTATTGTATGAATAAACAAGAAATTGTTTATCACTTCTTTCATTGATGGCCATTTGAGTTACTAGCTCTACTTAGAGTTGACATACCACTTCACATAAAGTGTAGAAACCCTACAGCCATGTGGGTCCACCCCACCCCGCTTTGCACGGTAGCTGCTGTGGGTGTTCCCATATGAACACTGCATTACCTGCCAGACAATGTGGATTTCCAGTGCTCCTCATTCCTCCAAGACCTATATTTCTATCTGGTGTCATTTCCCCTCAGGCCAAATAACTTTTTTCAGTATTTATTGTATTGCAGGACTCCTCGGTGGGTTCTCTTAGCTTTTGAAGTTTGAGTATAGTTATTGGCATTTTATTGAGGCTCAGGGGATTAATTCCAAGGTTTTAAAAGTCTATAATCGGGAAACGGACTTGGCCCAGTGGTTAGGGCATCCGTCTACCACATGGGAGGTCCGCGGTTCAAACCCCGGGCCTCCTTGACCTGTGTGGAGCTGGCCCATGCGCAGTGCTGATGCGCGCAAGAAGTGCCTTGCCACGCAAGGGTGTCCCCCGTGTAGGGGAGCCCCACGCGCAAGGAGTGCGCCTGTGAGGAGAGCCGCCCAGCGCGAAAGAAAGTGCAGCCTGCCCAGGAATGGCGCCGCCCACACTTCCCGTGCCAGCTGACGACAACAGAAGCAGACAGAGAAACAAGACGCAGCAAATAGACACAGAGAACAGACAACCGGGGGGGGGGGGGGATTAAATAAATAAATAAATCTTTAAAACAATAAAAGTCTATAATCTGTACCAGTACAATGTCGAATAACAGTGGTGACAGCAGGCATCCTTGTCTTGTTCCTGATCTTAGGGGGAAAGCTTTAAGCTTTTTACCATTGATATATTTGCTACTGGTTTTTCTTTTTCTTTTTCTTTTTTTATTTATATCTCTCCCCTTCCACCTCCCCCCTCTCCAGTTGTCTGTTCTCTGTTTCTATTTGCTGCGTGTTCTTTGTCCGCTTCTCTTGTCAGCAGCACACGAATCTGTTTCTTTTTGTTGCATCATCTTGTTGTGTCAGCTCTCTGTGTGTGCGGTGCCATTCCTGGGCAGGCTGAATTTCATGCTGGGCGGCTCTCCTTACAGGGGTGCAGTCCTTGTGCGTGGGGCTCCCCTACGCGGGGGACACCCCTGCGTGGCATGGTGCTCGTTACACACATCAGCACTGAGCTTGGGCCAGCTCCACACGGGTCAAGGAGGCCCGGGATCTGAACTGCAGACCTCCCATGTGGTAGACGGACGCCCTAACCACTGGGCCAAGTACACTCCCCTGGTTTTTAATAAATGCCCTTTATCATGATGAGAAAGTTCTCTTCTATTCCTAGTTTTCTGAGTGTTTCTATCATAAACAGATATTGGATTTTGTCAAATGCTTTGTCTGCCTCAATTGAGATGGTCATGTTTTTCCCCTTCATTCTACTGATGTGGTGTATTTCTTGGATTGATTTTCTTATATCAAGCCATCCTTGCATTCCCAGTGTAAATCCCACTTGGTCGTGATGTATTATCCTTTTAAAATACTGTTGGATTTGGTTTGCTGTTTGAGGCATTTTTTATTTTATATTCATCAGGGATATTGGTCTGTAATTTTTTTTTGCGATCTTTATGTGGCTTTGGTAACAGGATAATGATGACCTCAGAATGAGTTCAGAAGTAATCATTCCTCTTATATTTTTTGGAAGAATTTGAGAAGGATTGGTTTAAATCTTTTTTTTTAATGTTTGGTAGGATTCACTATAACCGTTCATTCCATTCCTGGACTTTCCTCTGTTGGGAGGTTTTAATTATTGATTCAGTCTCATTACTTGTTATAAGTTTATTGAGATGTTCTGTTTGTTCTTGCATCAGCATATGTAATTTGTGTGTTTTTAGGAATTTGTCCATTTCATCTAGATATTCTAATTTGTTGGCATTATAGTTGTTCATAGACCTTATAATCCTTTTTAAGATCAGTAGTAATATCCCCACTTTTATCCCTTATTTTAGTTGTTTCTTCTCTCTTTTTTTCTTTGTCAGTGTGGCTAAAGTTTTATCAATTTTATTGATCTTTTCAAAAAACTAACTTTTGACTTTCTTGATTTTTTTTTTCCCTATTCTCTATTTCGTTTATCTCTGCTTTAATCTACACTGTTTCCTTCCTTTTGTTCACTTGGGGTTTAGTTTTCTCTTCTTATTCTAGTTTATTTGTGAAATTAGGTTTTTTTTTTTAACCCTATCCCCCCTTTTTTGCAGTCGCTGTCTGCTCTCTGTATCCATTCACGGTGTGCTCTTTCCATGTCTGCTTGTCTTTTTCTTCTTGTCTTTCTCTTTAGAAGGGACTTGTGTGGGAGAGAGGCACTCAGTACTCGAGCCACCTCAGCCCCCTTGTCTGCTGAGGCTCTCAGTGTCTCCTCTGCATGTCTCTTTGTTGCGTCATCTTGCTGTGCCAGCTCTCCGCAGTGTGGGCCATCAGTGCTCCATGGCACGGGCCAGCTTGCCTTCACCGGGAGGCCCCGGGAAAAGAACCCAGGACTTCCCTGTGTAGACAGGAGCCCAGTCACTTGAGCCCCATCTGCTTCCCAAGCGGGGTTCTTGATATGGGATATTTCTTCTTTTTTAATATAGGTATTTAGAGCTCTCAGTTTCCCTCTGAGCACTGCCTTATATCCCATAAATTTTGGTATGTTGTGTTTTAATTTCTGTTCATCTCATTCCCTAATTTCCCTTGTGATTTCTTCTTTGACCTATTGGTTGTTTAATAGTATGTGTTTTTTTAAAGTTTCCATATATTTGTAAATTTCCCAGTTTTCCTTCTGTTGTTGATTTCTAGCTTTATTCCAGTGTGTTTCAAGAAGATACTTGATATGATTTCAATATTTTAAAATTTATCAAGATTTAATTTGTGGACTAATATATACTCTATCCTGGAAAATATTCCATGTGTACTTGAGAAGAATGTATATTCTACTTTTGTTGGATGGTATGTTCCATATATGTCCATTAAGCCAACAAGTTAATAGTGTTCAAGTCCTCAATTCCCTTTTTAATCTTTGGTTAGATGTTCTATCACTTATTGAAAGTGGTATATGGAAATCTGCAACTGTTAGTGTAGAGCTATTTCTCCCTTCAATCCTGTCATTTTTCGCTTCATATATTTTGGTGCTCTGCTGTAAAGCGCATATATGTTTATAATCTTTACATATTTTTGCTGGATAGAACCTTTTATGAATATATAATATGTTTCTTTGTGTCTTTTAATCTTTTTTTTTTTTTTTAAGAAGTCCCAGGGATTGAACCTGGCACCTCGTACATGCAGAGTACACACTTAAACTGCTAATCTACACCTACTCCACCTTTTTTTTTTTTTAAGGTACCAGGGACCAGAGATTGAACCCAAGCTACATCCGCTCCTCAGGATTTGGCCCTCATGGCCCCCAGGTCTCTGTTCCAACATCACCTTCTTAACTGAGCCACATCAGCTTCCCTTTGTTGGTTTTTCCATTTGTTTTACTTGTTTGTTTTGTGTTTAGGAGGCATGGGAAACTGAACCAAGGACCGCCTGTGTGGGAGGCTGGTGCTCAAACACTTGAGCCACATCTGCTCCCTGTGCCACTCTTACGATCTTTTATTCCCCAAGATTTATTTATTTTATTTTTATTTCTCCCCCCCCCACTCCAGTTGTCTGTTCTCTGTGTCTATTTGCTGCGTGTTCTTCTTTGTCCCTTTCTATTGTTGTCAGTGGCACGGGGATCTGTTTTTTCTTTTTGTTGCATCATCTTGTTGTGTCAGCTCTCTGTGTGTGCGGTGCCATTCTTAGGCAGGCTGCACTTTCTTTTGTGCTGGGTGGCTCTCCTTATGGGGCGCACTCCTTGCGCGTGGGGCTCCCCTACGCGGGGGACACCCCTGCGTGGCAGAGCACTCCTTGCGCGCATCAGCACTGCGGGTGGACCAGCCCCACACGGGTCAAAGAGGCCCGGGGTTTGAACCACGGACCTCCCGTGTGGTAGATGGATGCCCTAACCACTGGGCCAAGTCCACTTCCCGATCTTTTTTTTTTTTAACAAGGTATTGGAAATTGAACCCAGCACCTCGTGCAAGCGAAGCATTAGCTCAACCATTGAACTGCACCCACTCGATTCTTAGAATCTTTTTTGACTTAAAGTCTAATTTGTCTGACAATAATATAGTTACTCCAGCTCTTTTTTTTCCCTCTCCCCTTTCCCACCATCCCCCCTTTCCAGTTGTCTGCTCTCTGTGTCCATTCGCTGTGTGTTCTTCTGTGTCTGCTTGTATTCTTGTCAGCGGCACCCAGAATCTGTGTCTTTTTTTGTTGTGTCATCTTTTTGCTGTGTCAGCTCTCCATGTGTGCTGTGCCATTCCTGGGCAGGCTGTACTTTTTTCACTCTGGGTGGCTCTCCTTATGGGGCGCGCTCCTTGCGCGTGGGGCTCCCATGCGTGGGGTACAGCCCTCTGTGGCACAGCACTCCTTGTGTGCATCAGCACTGCGCATGGGCCAGCTCATCACACGTGTCAGGAGGCCCTGGGTTTGAACCTTGGACCTCCCATGTGATAGGTGGACGCCATATCCCTTGGTGCAAATTCGCTTCCCCCCAGCTCTCTTTTGATTATTATTTGCATGGGATATCTATTTCCACCCTTTTACTTTCAACCTTTTTGTGTCTTTGAACCTAAAGTGAGTGTCTTCTAGACAGCATATAGATGGATTATGCTTTTTCATCCAGTCTGCCAATCAAGAGGGGATTGTTTACCACTGACATTTTAGGTAATAACTGAGAAGAAAGAACTTACTCCTCCCATTTAGTTATTTTCTGTATGTCTCGGGGTTTTGTTTTGCTTTTTAATGTACTGGGGGCCAAGAATTGAACCCGGGACCTCGCATGTGGGAAACTGGCATTTGAGCCACATCCACTCCCATGTCTTATGTGTTTTTTTATCTTCAGTCTTTCCATTACTGTTTGTGTGTATGTATTTAGTTGTTTGGTTTTTTATAGTGTACCATTTTGATTCCACCACTTCTTTCTTTTTCTCTATATTTTTTAGTTATTTTCTTAATGGCTGCCTTTGTAATTACAATTAATATCTTAAACTAATCACAACCTACTTTGACTAGTACCAACCTAGTTTTGGTAGTATACAAATGCTTCTATACATTGTATGCCCATTAACATAGAGTTAAAATATTATTTTACACATTTGTCAGTAAGGGGGAAAATGCAGTTATAAATCAAAGGTAAATAATGTAGGACTTCATATGTACCTATGTAGTTTTGGCTTTCAGTTATTGTCCAGTGTCCTTTTTTTTTTAAAGATTTGTTTATTTCTCCCCTTCACCCCCCCCCCACCCTGGTTGTCTGTTCTCTGTGTTTATTTGCTGCGTCATCTTCTTTGTCCGCTTCTGTTGTCAGCTGCACCAGAATCTGTGTTTCTTTTTGTTGCGTCATCTTGTTGTGTCAGCTCTCCGTGTGTGCGGCACCACTCCTGGGCAGGCTGCACTTTCTTTCGTGCTGGGCGGCTCTCCTTACGGGGCGCACTCCTTGCGTGTGGGGCTCCCCTATGCAGGGGACACCCCTGCGTGGCAGGGCACTCCTTGCGCGCGTCAGCACTGTGCATGGGCCAACTGCACACGGGTCAAGGAGGCCTGGGGTTTGAACTGCAGACCTCCCATGTGGTAGATGGACGCCCTAACCACTGGGCCAAGTCCGCCACCTGTCCAGTGTCCTTTTATTTCAGCTTGAAAGATTTCCTTTAGCATTTCCTGTAGGGCAGGTCTTCTGGTAATCTCATTCAGCATTTGTTTATCTGTAAATGACTTAATTTCTTTCTTTCTTAAAAATTTTATTGAAGTATATCACTCATACATGAACATATATAAACAATAAGTATATACTAATAGTTGTCAACTTACAAAACAAACATATGTAGTGTCGTATAGGGCTCTCATACCTCACCCTACCACCAATACCTTGCATTGCTGTGAAACATTTTTAACTAATGATTAAAGAGCATCCTCAAAATATTGCTACTAACCAAAGTGGTTTTCTCCCAACCCACTCTATTATTATTATTTTTATGTCATTTATACATGAACATATATAAACAATTAGTATGTAGTAAAGTTGTGAACTTAGAAAGCAAACATGTATAACATCATACAGGGGTCCCATACATCAACCCTCCACCAACACCTTGCATTGTTGTGAGACATACGTTACAAATTACAGAAGAATATTGTCAAAATTTTACTACTAATTACAGTCCCCATATTGCATTCGGTATGTTTTTCCCCCAACCCACCCTATCACCATTTTTCAAACATATCTCTATGACAGAGTTGTAAACTTACAAAACAATCATGCACGTTGCAGAACTCCCCAACAGCACCCTTGCATCAACGCACCACACCGCAGGGGAACATCTGCCACAGACCATGAGACAACGTCACCCGACTACCACCAGGTCCCTAACATACACCTGGCACACATCCTCCGTACTCCCCCCATCATCAACACAGTACATCTCTGGCATAGCTGCAAGAGTATTACATTATTGCTGTTAAGTACAGTTTATAGGTCACTGCAGTCGAATTTTTCTCATGCTTCTCCAGATTCTCACCACTCTACAGTAGTGATGTACATCTGCTCTAACTCACAAAGGACTCTCTTGCATCTGTACTTTCTCATCTACCTCTGGGTGTACTCTGCTTTTCAGTCTGTAGATTATTCTCTAGCTTTCTGTCAGTTGGCATTTATAACCCTAGACGACCCTTTTCAGCCACACTCCCATTTATAAACCTCTGTTACTCACTATAATGTGTTGCCATCAACTCTGTACATTTCCACACTTATACTGTAAAGTTAATTAAAACTTGTACATATATTAAACATCAGTAGTCCATCTCAGTTCTCCTCTTATCTCCTTTAAGAAAATACCACCTACCACCAGGGTTTGAAGATATTTTCTTCTAGAAGCTTTATGGTTCTTGCTTTTGTATTTAGGTTTTAGATTCATTTTATCTATCTTTTGTATAAGGTGTGAGACAGGGTCCTCTTCTTTTGGCTGTGGATGTCCAGTTCCCTCCACTCCATTGGTTGAGTGGACTCTTCTGCCCCAGCTGGGTGGGCTTGACAGGCTAGTCAAACATCACTTGGGGGAAGCGGACTTGGCCCAATGGATAGGGCGTCCACCTACCAAATGGGAGATCTGCAGTTCAAACCCCGGCCTCCTTGACACATGTGGAGCTGGCCCACGCGCAGTGTTGATGCGGGCAAGGAGTGCCGTGCCACGCAGGGGTGTCCCCATGTAGGGGAGCCCCACGTGCAAGGAGTGCACCCCGTAAGGAAAGCTGCCCAGCGCAAAAGAAAGTGCAGCCTGCCCAAGAATGGCGCCGCACACAGAGAACTGACACAGCAAGATGACGCAACAAAAAGAAACAGATTCCCGATACCGCTGATAAGGATAGAAGCTGTCACAGAAGAACACACAGTGAATGGACACAGAGAGCAGACAACTGGCAGGGGGGGGGGAAGAGAAATAAATAAAAAATAAATCTTAAAAAAAATCACTTGACCATACATGTGAGGGTCTATTTATGAACCATTAATTCTGTTCCATTGGTCTGTGTGTCTGTCTTATGCCAGTACCATGCTGTTTTTACCACTGTAGCTAGGTAATATGATTTAAAGTATGGAAATGAGAATCCTCCAACTTCGCTTTTCCTTTTTAAGATGTTTCTGGCTATTCAGGACCCCTTACGCTTCCAAATAAATTTGATAATTGTGTTTTCCATTCATTTAAAAAATGCTGGTGGAATTTTTATTAAGATTGCATTGAATCTATATGTTAATAAGAGTAGAATTGACATATTAATGATATTTAGTCTTCCAGTCCATGAGCATGGAATGTTCTTTCAATTATTTAGGCCTTTTTTGGTTTCTTTTAACAATGAATTGTGGTTTTCTGAATACAAGTGCTTAACATCATTGGTTAAAGTTATTCCTGAATATTTGGGTTTTATCTGTCATATTTTATTTTCACTACTTTTTTGACCCTTTTAGATACTTTTATTGATATAATCTTCATTTCTCGACTCTTCCAGGCCTCTCCTGTCTTTTCAGGCTGTAGGACACCCTTTCGTATTTCCTGCAACACCCGTCTCTTGGTTATAGACTCTCAGTTTCTGTTTATCTATGAATATTCTAAACTCTCCCTCATTTTTGAAAGACAGTCTTGCTGGATATGAGATTCTTGGCTGGAAGTTTTTTCTCTTGCCGTATCTAAATATATCATACCACTGTCTTCTTGCCTCCCTGGTTTCTGGTGAGAAATCAGCCCTTAATCTTATTGGATATCTCTTATATGCTAGGCATTGCTTTTCTCTTGCTCTCTCGGAATTCTCTCTTTGTCTTTGGCATTTGACATTCTGATTAGTATGCGTCTTGGAGTTTGTCTTTTCAGATTTTTTTGGATGGGATTACGTTGTGCTTTTTTTTTTTTTTTAAAGATTTATTTATTTATTTCTCTCTCCTTCCCGCCCCCCAGTTTTCTGCTCTCTGTGTCCATTTGCTGTGTGTTCTTCTGTGTCTGCTTCTATTCTTGTCAGCGGCCCGGGAATCTGTGTCTCTCTTTGTTGTGTCATCTTGCTGCATCAGCTCTCTGTGTGTGCGGCGCCACTGCTGGGCAGGCTGGACTTTCTTTCACGCTGGGCGGCTCTCCTTACAGGGCACACTCCTTGTATGCGGAGCTCCCCTACGCGGGGGACACCCCTGCGTGGCACGGCACTCCTTGCGTGCATCAGCACTGCATGTGGGCCAGCTCCACATGGGTCAAGGAGGTCCTGGGTTTGAACTGCCTACCTCCCATGTGGTAGGCGGACGCTCTGTCCGTTGAACCAAGTCTGCTTCCCACGTTGAGCTTCTTGGACATGGATATCTACGTCCCTAGGGTTGGGAAATTTTCTTCCATTATTTCTTTGAATATTACTCCTGTCCCTTTTCCCTTCTCCTCTCCTTCTGTGACACCCATGATGTGAATGTTTTCATGTATGTCTCTTGCTGTAGTTAGTTCCCTGAGAACCTGTTCAGTTTTTTCCATTCTTTTCTTCATCTCTTCTTTTGTATGTTCACTTTCAAAGGCCATTTCTTCAAGCTCATCAATCCTTTCTTCTGCCTTCTCAAATCTGCTATTATATGATCCCGGTGTATTTTTTTTTCCCAGTGTATTTTTAAGTTCATTTATTGTACCTTTCATTCCCATAAGGTCTGCTGTTTTCCTATTAATGCTTCCAAATTCTTCTTTGTGCTCATCCGAAGTCGTCTTAATATCCTTAATCTCTTTAGCCATCTCATTGAATTTATTAAAGAAATTTGTTTGGACATCTATGATTAGTTGTCTCAACTCTTTTGTCATCTGGAGGCTTGTTTCTTTAACTGGGTCATATCTTCGTGTTTCTTGGTGTGGATTATTATAATTTTTTTGTTGATGTCTTGGCATCTGGCTGCTAAAGTATTTATTCTGGGTGCACTTTTTCTCTTAGTTTAGGGCTTCCTGCCCTTTCTCCCTTGCTGGTTGTGTAGTAGGAGCCAAGGATGTAGTTGGTGCTATAAGCCGCGGAGGCTCAAGCTGCCTTCATTGCCCCAGGGATCAATGAAGCTTCTCTCAATCTTCTCCTTTGCCAGGTGTAGCGACAGAGTCACAGCTGTGTGGAATAAGTCAAGTTGTACAGGCCTAGACTATAATTGCCCAGAGAGACTGATGAAGCTTCGTGCCCCCTTCTGCCTTGTCGGGCGGGGATGCAGCTGCAGGTATGGGTAGCAGTCTGTGCAGTGCAGATCTAAGATGACTGCAGTTGCCCTGGTAGACTTCTAACTATTCAGTCTGTGCCAGCCACATGTACTGCAGTTACCTGCATAGGCGGGTGCAGGGCCCGCCAGCCTCCTCCCTGCCAGAGGTGGAGCTGAAGCCTAGCCTAGGGCTGGAGACCAATCTGAGTGAAAGAAACTGGTCCCTGCCACCACTGATTTTCACCAGCCCCGCTTTCCCTCATGCTGGGGGCAGAGTTAAGATGGCAGCTACCAGCTCTTTCTGATTTGGACAGGTTCAAACTTCAGCTGTTCTTAGCGTTTTACTTTAGCCCACCAAATGTACTAATCAGTAGCTGAAGTGGGTGCTCAACCGTCGCTTCCTCCCCCATTTTGGGGAAGTGAGCTTCCAATTCCAGTCACAGAATAGCTCCTGGGGAGGCTTGTGCCTCCAGTGGAGGATGGGCACTGGCCTCCAGGGCGTGGCACTTACAGATCTTCTCTCCAGATGGGCATTCTCCTGCTTCCATCCTTTCAAGGATGTTGCAGGATATTCTTCTGGAGCCCCCAAACAGATGCTTTAGATAGTGCTGGGTGATTACTAACTGCCCTGTAGCACAAGCTCACTCTAGGAGCTCCTTACTCTGCCGCCATCTTGCTGGTTGTCCTTCTCCTTTATTTTTGAACAATAAATTTGCCAGGTATGGGGTTCTTGACATTTTTTCTCTTTGGACTTTAAATATGCTATCCCAGTGACTTCTGGTCTCCATGGTTTCTTCTGGGAAATCCATGTTAATCTTATTGGGGATCCCTCTTTTGTGACAAGTTGCTTATCTCACAGTTTTCAAAATCCTCTTTTTATATGGATTTTGATAAATTTTGCTGTAATGTGTCTTGCTGTAGATCTTTTTTTTTTTTTTTTTTTTCAAGGGAAATCAGGGCGGTTTTATTTACGACGGTGACCACCAAGACTCTACACTTAGGTCTGGGGGCGAGACAAGGACCGAGCCCAGACCTTCTGCTTCTCTTCAGATCTCTTGGGGGTAAACTTCTCCTGCAGTTTCTTCCACATGCCTTTATTCATTTCCTTAAACCCTTCCAAGGTGTCTGTGGCCAGGACGAGCTTGTACTCTTCCACGGAGAGGCCGCTGAAGCTGGTGTCTCGGGGGCGAGGGTACTTGTGTTTGTAGTAGTTGGAATGGAGTCGTGCTAAGCTCTCATACATCTGATCGCAGGCCTCGGGCTCTGCAATCTGGGTGTTCTCTCCCTCCCGAAAGGCCTGTGCTACCCGCTGCCGCAGGTAAACGCCCAAGTCCCGGCCCCGTTTGGTCTCGTCCACTGGCCATTCCTCACAGAGCTTAAGAAAACGCCGATAGCGGCTGGCCGCCATTTTGGGCCCCTTGCTGTAGATCTTTTAGTGTCTATCCTGCTTGGAGTTTATTGAGCTTCTTGGGTTTTTTGTTTTTTTTTTTTAATGTGTCTGGAATCCTCAATTACTTTATATTCCCCTTTTTAAATTTTTTAAATGATACTTAGATTACATAAATATTACAGAGAATATATAGGGTATTCCCATATACCCCATTCCCTACACCTCCCACATTTTCCCACATTGGCAACATCTTTCATCAGTGTGGTACGTTCATTACAATTGATAAACACATTTTGGAGCATTGCTACTAAGCATGGATTATAGTTTACATTGTAGTTTACATTCTCTCCCATTCAACTCTGTGGGTTATGACCAGATATATAATGGCTTGTATCTGTCATTGTAATGTCATTCAGGATGATTCCCAAGTCCCGAAAATGCCCCCCATTACACCTGGTTTTCCCTCTCCCTAACCGCAGGACATCCATGAGTCGCTGCCTCCACAACAATGGTATTTCTTTTCTTGGATGTTACATTCGTGTCTTTCATCAGATTTGGGACATATTTCAGCCATTATTTCTTCAAAGACACATTCTGCCTCTTTCTTTTCCACCTGGGACTCAAGCGACGCATATGTTGGTATGTTTGATGGTGTTTTAGTTTCCTGGCTGCCAAAGCAAATACCATGCAGTGCCTTGGCTTAAACAATGGGAATTTGTTGGCTCACAGTTTTGAGGCCAAAAGTCCAAAATCCCAGCATCGTTAAGGGGATGCTTCTTCCCAGAAGAATGTGGCGTTCTGGGGCTGGCTGTTGGCGACTTGGTCCTTGGCTTTTCTGTCACGTGGGGATGTGCATGGCACTTTTTTGGCTTCTGCTTTCTCTTGGGTTTTGTTGAGTTTCAGCTGTTGTCTGCTCCCTCTTGCTTTCTCTTTCTCTGGCCTTCTCCAGAAGACCATCCATATAGGATTAAGACCCAGCCTAATTCAGCTAGGGCACACCTTAACTGAAGTAGCCCCATCAAAAGGTCCTCTTAGCAGAGTTCACACCCACAGGAGTGGGTAAGTTGAAGAACATGCTCTTCTGAGATACATAGCTCCAAACCACGCCTGATGGTGTCCTGTCGGTCCCTCAGCCTCTTTTTTTCTTCATTACTTTTTCTTCTGCTTCTCACACAGGTTAATTTCAATTATCTTGTCTTCAAGGTTGCGATCCTTTCTTTAGCCTATTCAAATCTGCTGTTAAGTTCATCTGATGAAGTTTTCATTTCAGTGACTGTAACCTTCATCTCCAAAATTTGTTCGGTTCCTTTTTATAGTTTTTACCTTATTTTGTCCAAACAGCATTTTCCTGATTTCCTTTTAGTTCTTTGTGTACAGATTCCTTTAGCTCATTGAAAATATTTGACAGTTGAGTCAAATTAGTCTTTGACTAATAGTTCCAGTGTATGAGCTTCCTCAGGGGTGGTTTCTGGAGAATTACTTTTCCCTTGTTACTGGGCCATACTTACTGTTTCTTTGTGTGTTTCTTAATTTTTTTGGTGAGAATTGAGAACTAAACATTCTGAGTATTAGGTTGTTAAAACTCTGGAAATCAAGTTGTCTTACTCCTCTAGGATTTTTGCTGTTTTTGAGGGCTGGAGCTGTCAGTTTGTAACTCTTTCAAACCATTTTTGCTCCTAAACACAGAAAAGTAAAGACTAAAGAGAAAAAAATAGGGACTGCCTCTTCTGCCATTTTGCCTGTGGAGGGTTAGAACATTGACTTTCTTCGGAGCTAGCCCCCCTGAGATCTGAATTAGCTGATCAAAGCCATGAGCAGGAAGCGGACATGGCTCAACTGACAGAGCGTCCACCTACCATATGGAGGGTCCAGGGTTTGATCCCCAGGGCCTCCTGACCTGTGTGGTGCACTGGTCCACACGCAGTCGTACGCAAGGAGTGCCATGCCACGCAGGGGCGCCCCCTTTGTAGGGATGCCCCACACGCAAGGTGTGTGCCTTGCAAGGAGAGCCACCCAGTGTGCAAAAAGAGCAGCCCGCCCAGGAGTGGCACCACACAGACGGAGAGCAGACGCAGCAAGATGACGCAACAAAAAAGACCCAGTTTCCCAGTGTTGCCAGGTAATGTAAGCAGCCACCGAAGAACACACAGCAAATGGACACAGAGAGCAGATAATGGGGGAGGAAGGAGAGAGAAATTAATAAAATAAATCTTTTTAAAAAATAAATAAATAAACGCCTTGCGCAACCATCAGACCACTCAGCTCCAGATTACAGCCCGCCCCCACACCAACAAGCTGCACCGGGAGCCTAGGCAGCAGCCCCCACTGCTGCCTGCCCCATTGTTGGGGTTGGGAGGTGGTAGCCCCTGCACAAGGGTGAACTTCACCGTTTTCTGTAATTTACCAGCCTCTTCCTCCAGCTCTTCCCTGGATGCCGCACAGTGCTCCACTCGACTCCAGATTCTGAAATAGTTGATGGAGACTGTTTCTGCCAGTTCAGTAGCCGTTTTGGTGGAGGACTGACTCCTCCTTCCCCATCTTCCAGCTCGCCTCCCGTCCACTTCGTGGTCAGTCAGCCTGTAGCACACGCAGATGGCTGACGAGGAAATGAACTTAGAAGTCTTGTCCAGCCCCTCATTCTGTGGGGACTGGCCTCGGAGACTAATGTGATCCTTGATGCCCATCTGCTGTGATCTTAGAGCGATTGGAAGCCCTCGTTTTAGGGTGTTACTGGGGACTTCACCCAAGCATTTCCTAGAAAGGCAGCTTATTTATTTAAGCAGTGGAAGATAATCCAGCTGCAATTCTAGACAGTTCCTTTTTATGTTGCTTATTTATTGCCCAGCAAGTTCCAGGCGTTTAGCTGTTGCCTTATTTCAGTGGGGTTTTGGTAGAGGCATCTTTGTGCGCTTAACCCCTTAATATAAAACTGGGCTTCTCGTCCTGATCCTGTTGCTAGGTATTAGTGTAAATTGTGACATATCAGTTCTCTGGGGCTGTGAGGTGTGGAAATTGGACCATATTTTGTTGTTATTGGTTGTTTAGATCTGGCCTTTGGTGTTGTAACAATATGCTATGTTGTTTCCAGTTAAAACTTATTTTAATGTTCTAAACTTCCTGTGCATCATTGAATTGGCCCAATAATGTTAATTGAAATTGAAAATTTTGGGAAACGGACTTTGGCCCAGTGGTTAGGGCGTCCGTCTACCATATGGGAGGTCCGCGGTTCAAACCCCGGGCCTCCTTGACCCGTGTGGAGCTGGCCATGCGCAGTGCTGATGCGCGCAAGGAGTGCCGTGCCACGCAAGGGTGTCCCCCGCGTGGGGGAGCCCCACGCACAAGGCGTGCGCCCGTGAAGAAAAGCCGCCCAGCGTGAAAAGAAAGTGCAGCCTGCCCAGGAATGGCGCCGCCCACACTTCCCGTGCCGCTGACGACAACAGAAGCGGACAAAGAAACAAGACGCAGCAAATAGACACCAAGAACAGACAACCAGGGGAGGGGGGGAAATTAAATAAATAAATAAATCTTTAAAAAAAAAAAAAAGAAAGAAATTGAAAATTTTATTGAGATAATAGTAGATTTTCATGCCCTCATAAGAAATAATACAGAGATACTTGGCCCAGTTTCGCATGATGGTAGCATTTTGCAAAAAGTATGGTTTACTTAATCATCAAGATGTTGATATTGATAGAATCCAACATTATTCTGATTTTGCCAGTTTTACTTGTACTCATTTGTGTCTCTCTGTGTGTATATGTGTGTGTTTGTTTTGAGTTCTGTATAGTTTTATCACATGGATAAGTCTGTGCATCCAGCACCAGAGTTGAAGTAACTGAACAGTTCCAGCACCAACAGGGTTGCCCTTTTACAGCCCACCGTTCCCATCCCTAAGCCCTGGCATCCACCAGATCTTCTCTCCATTTCTAAAATGTTGTGTAGTCTTGTGGGATTGGCTGTTTTTGCTCAGGATAAGTCCATGGAGATTTTTCCAAGGTTTTGTCGTGTCGATAGTTTATTCCTTTTTAAGGCTGAGCAGTATTCCTTGGTTTTGATGTACCACAGTTGGGTTAACCATTCATTTGTGGAAGGAAATCTAGGCTGATTCCAGTTTTGGGCTACTACAAATAAAGCTGTTGGGAATATTTGTGTACAAGTTTTTATGTCAACATAGGTTTTGTGTGAACATATGGCTCTTACAGTAGGCGAATGCTAAGTTGTTTCCTGAAGTTTCATTGTTGAAAAAAGTATTCTTCCCCTTACTGCTTGATCTTGGTACCCTTTTTGAAAACCAATCGACCTTAGATCTGTGGATTTATTTCTGGGTCCTACTTCTGCTCGCTTGGTGTATATATACATATATGTCCTTATGCCAGTGACACACTGTTCTGATTCCTATAGCTTTGTAGAAAATTTTAAAATCAGGAAATGTGAGTCCTCCAACTTTGTTCTCTCTCAAGATTACTTTGATTAGTCAGGGTCCCTTACAATTCTATATGAATTTTAGGATCTGCTTTTCCATTTCTATATTTTATTACTTTCAACTATGTTTTGTAGTTTTCACTATACAAATCATAAAACTCCTTGGTTAAATTTAGTCCTAAATATTTTGTTCTTTTAATGCTATTCTAAGTCAAATTTTTATTTTTTTATTTCACTTTTAGAGTGCTGCTAGCTGGTTTTTGTATGTTAATCTTATATCCTGCAACTCTGCTGAATTTGTTAGCTAATAATAGTCCTTTTACTTAAAAAAACCACTTAATCTGCTTACAGATTTTTATTTTATTTCTCCCCCATTGCTGTTTGCACTTGTTGTCTGCTGTGTCTGCTTGTCTTCTTTTTTTTTTTAAAGGTTTATTTTTTATTTATTTCTCCCCCATCCCCTCCCCCCCCCCCCCCCCCCCCCCGCTTGTCTGCTCTCTGTGTCCACTAGCTGTGTGTTCTTCTGGGTCTGCTTGGATTCTTCACCAGCGGCGATGGGGATCTGTGTCTCTTTTTGTTGTGTCATCTTGTGCATCAGCTCTCCGTGTGTGCAGTGCCACTCCTGGGCAGGCTGCGCTTTTTTGTGCGGGGCGGTTCTCCTTACGGGGCACACTCCTTGTGCGTGGGGCTCCCTTGCGTGGGGGACACCCCTGCATGCCACGGTACTCCTTGCGTGCGTCATTAGTGCACGTGTGCCAGCTCACCACATGAGTCAGGACGCCCGGGGTTTGAACCCTCGACCTCCTCTATGGTATGTGGACGCTGTGCGAGTTGAGCCAAATCCACTTCCCTGCTTGTCTTCTTTTTTTTTAGGAGGCACTGGGAACCAAACCCAGGATCTCCCATGTGGGAGGGAGACGCCCAATCAGTTGAACCACCTCCATTCCCTGTTCGTTGTATCTTTCATTGTGTCCCTTGTTGCACCAGCTCGTTGTGTCAGCTCACCATGCCAGCCTGTCACATCAGCTCACTGTCTTGCTTATCTTCTTTAGGAGGCACTCGGAACTGAACCCAGGACCTCCTGTGTGGTAGGCATGTGCCCAACTCTGCTTCCTGAGCTCTAGTAGTTCATAATGGATCTTTAGGATATTCTGTATAAGATCATTTCATTTGCATATACCTTTTATGTCTCTTCCTATGTCTTGCCTAATCGTACTAGCTGGAATTTTCACTGCAGTGTTTGAATTTCAGTGGTAAGAGCAGACATCCCGCCTTGCACCTGATCTTAGAGGGAAGCTTTCAGTCTTTCACCATCAAGTATGTTTGTTGTAGGCTTTGCATAGATGCCTTTTAGCAGGTTGAAGAAGTTTCCTTATATTCCTCATTTGTGGAATGTTTTTATCATGAAAGGCTGTTCAGTTTTTCAAATGCTTTTTGTGTACCAGTTGAGATAATCTCTTCCATTCCTTTATTTTCTTAATATGGTGCATTACATTGATTGATTTTCACATTGAACCACTCTTCATTCCTGGGAGAAATCCCTTTTTTCCCATGCATGGGCCATACTTTTTTTTTCCCCATGCCCTGTAAATTTTTGTTGAAAACTGGATGTTTTAAATATTAACATGTGGCAACTCTGGGAATCGTATTTCCCCCTCTCTCAGGTTTTATTATTGCTGCTTGCTGTAACTGTTATTTGCTTAGTGACTCTTTTGAACTAATTTTGTGGCCTCTCATGTTGAGTTAACCTGGGATTGGCTACTGTTGCAACAGATTTCCTCATGCCCTGAAATTCAGGTGTTTGTGTTTATTTTGTTTTGATTTCCCTTAAGTGTTCACATGGTTGCTGTAAACTTTTGATTAGTTTCCAGAGTTTCAGTAAAGTTGACTCTGAAAATTTTGCTAGTTTACATTTCTGTGGAGTTACAGGCTTCCAACATTCCTTTTTCTGCCATTTTTGCTGACATCAACTCCTAAAGATTCTTGGTGCCCCTCTACCCTTGCCCCCAAGGCAGCCACAGATCTGCTCTGGGTCACTGCAGATCAGTTTGCATTTTCTAGAGTTATTTATCAGTCGTTTTCTCCCTTTTATTGCTGAGCAGTATTCCAATGTTTGGATATACCATATTTTGTTTTTCTCTTTACCTTTCGATGGACGTTTGTTCTATTTCCATATTTCAGCTTTTAAGAATAAAGCTGCTGTGAACATCTATGTATACATTTTGTGAGGACCCACATTTCATTGCTTGTGTGTAAATACTTTACCTACCAGTAGAATTGCTGGTTCCTATGTTAGGTGCACTCTTAACTTCAGATCCTGAGGAACTGATTTCCAAAGGGCTGTACCATTTCGCATTTCCAACAGTGTGTATGGCAACAAGTGTATGTTGCTTCACCTACTCACCAACATTTGATAAGTTTTTTTTAAAGAATAACCATTCTAATGAATGTGAAAGTGGTATCTCAATGTGGTTTTTGTTTTTTTTTTTGTATTTCTAAATTACCAGTGATGTTGAGTATCTTTTCATGTATGTATTGGCCATTTACCTATCTTTGATTTTCTCATTTAAAAATTTTTTTGTTTTTCTTAATATTGACATATAAGTTTTCTATGTATTCTGGATGTGAGTTTTATGTTCTATATTGTAATGCAAGTATTCTCTCCCATTCTATAGCTTACTACTTACATGGATCTGTCTAGACTCTGTTCTGTTCTGTTGATGTACTTGTCCATTTTTTTGCCAACGACACAATGCTTTGATTAATTTTAGTGTGTTTTGAAATCAGGTAGGATAAGTCCTTCAACTTTGTTTTTATAAAACATCATTTTAATTATTCTAGGTCTGTTATATTTCCATTTAAGTTTTAAATCAGTTGTCAGTTACTACCAAAAAAAAAAAAGCCTGCTGTAATGAGTTAAGATTGTGTTGAGTCTATAGATCAATTTGGGGAGAAATGATATTTCAACAATATTGAGCCCTCCAATTCATGAACATGGTATATCTGTATTTTTAGCTTTTAATTCCTCTCAGCAATTTTGTATAGTTTTCAATATAGAAGTCTTATATGTCATCTTAATTTTATTCATAAGTATTTTATGGTTTGGGATGTTTGTTGTTGTTGTTTAAGATTTGTTTTATTTCTCCCCACCCACTGGTTGTTTGCACTTGTAGTGTCTGTTCATCTTCCTTGTTTCCTTAGGAGGAACCAGGAACCGAACGCGAGACCTCCAGTGTGGGAGGGAGGCGCATAATTGCTTGAGCCACCTCCACTTCCTGCTTTGTTGTGTCTCTCATTAAGTTTTCCTCGTGTCTGTTGTTGCATCATATTGTTGAGTCAGCTAGCCGCGCCTGCCCGTCAGGCCAGCTTGCTGTCTTCTCTAGGAGGCACTGGGAACCAAACCAGGGACCTCTCCCCCTCACCCCCCAATGTGGTAGGTGGGAGCCCAACTGCTTGAGCCACATCCACTTTCTGATGGTCTTTTGAATGAAATTTATTCATAACAAATTTTCCAATTGTTTGCTACTCTCAAATACAGTTGTTTTTTCTCCAAATACTGAACTTGTATCTTGTGACTGTGACAAAATCACTTTTTCATTCTAATAGTTGTTTTGTTGATTCCTCAGGACTTTCTGTGTAAACCATCAATTTATTTGTGAATAGAAACAATTTTATGTGTTCCTTCGTGGTTTTTTTATTTATTTGTTATTTTTTCCTTATCACAGTTTTAGATCAATATCGAATAAAAGTGTAAGAGCAGGTACCTTTGTCTTGTTCCCAGTCTTAAGTATTCATGATTTTAGCACTAAGCATGATAACAATTTTAGGTTTTTCATAGATGCCCTTTATTAGCCTAAAGAAGTTCCCTTTTAGTACTAATTTGCTGAGATTATTATTTTTAAATCATGATTCTGTGTTGCGTTTTGTCAAATGCTTTTTATGAATCTATTGAGATGGTCATTTGGTTTATCTTCTTTATTCTGCTAATATAATGAATGATATTGATTTATTTTTAAATATATGATAAACCTTGTAGTACTGGAATAATTTCTACTTCATCATAGTATATACTTTTTGTATAGTTTTAGATCAATTCACTAATATTTTGTTTAGGATATGTACATTTGTGTTCATGGGTTTTCTTTCTGGTAATGTCTTTGTCAGGTTTTTGTATCAGGATGACTCCAGCCTCAAAAATCAAGTTGGGAAAAAGTTCCCTCCTCTTGTTTTTGAAAGAGTTTGTGTAAGATTGATGTCATTTTTTCCTTGAATATTTGATAGAAAAACCATCTGGGCCTGAAAATTTATGTGTGGGAAGGTTTTTTAATTGCAAATTCATTTTCTTTAACAGATATAGATGTTCTGTCTCACCTTGTGTTAGTTTTGTTAAGTTCTGTTTTTCAAGGTATTTGTCCATTTCATCTGACTTTTTAATTTCTGGGCATACAATTATCCATAATGCTCTCATTGTGTTTTTCATGCTCATAGGGTCTGCAGTGATTATTAGCCCCTCTCTCATTCCTGATGTGGATGATTTCTTTTTGTTTCTTGGTCAGTTTGGCTACTTGTTTATCAATTTTATTCTTTTCAAAGACCTAAATTTGCCTATGTTAAATTTTTCTGTTTTCAAGTTTTCTGTTTTGTCAATTTCAGTACTAATCTTTATTTTTCCATCCTTCCACTTATTTTGATTTTGCACTATTTTCTACCTTCTTAGGGTAAACCTTCGGTCTTGATTTTAGACCTCTCTTCTTTTCTCATCATATAAGCAGTTAGCCTTGTATGCATGGTTTCAGTCAATACCACAAATTTTAATATGTTGCATTTTATTAAAAATATTTTCTAATTTCCCTTATCATTTCTTCTTTGATGTATATTTTATTTAGGAGTGTATTGTTTAAAATGAACTTGAGGTTTTCCTAGATATCTTACTGTTGGGTTTCTAATTTAATTCTGTTATGATCAAAGAACATAGAGAGTGTGTGATTTAGAGTCATTTAAATTTATTGAGATTTGTTTTAATGCCCAACATCTCTTGGTGAACAAAGAATATATATTCTGTAGTTGTTAGGTTTTCTGTAAATATCAGTTAGTTTATGGTGGTTGAGAGGGGTGTTAAAAATTTCTTTGGAGAAACTTCTGGCAAAATCTCTCTGGAGTTACCTGTTTCTTCCTTTAATTTCTGTCAACTCTTGTGGACAACATTTAGTTGGGTCTTGCATATTTATCCAATTCTAACAAGCTCTGCCTTTTAATTGGAGTCTTTTGTCCACTAATGTTTAATTATTGATATAATTAGATTTAGATCTACCAATTTTTTACTTTTCTGTTTGTTCCCTGTTTTATTCCTCCTCCTCCTTCTCTTGTGTTTGAATATCTTTTTTTTCCCGTAGTATTTTTGGCTACGTGTGTTGGCTCTAGAGACTACAGTGTACATCTTTAATGTTTCAAGGCTGCATCTTATCACATTCACACCATGCAACCCCTCACACAAAATGTGGAAGCCATGCCAGCCTGTTGCCTGCTCTCCTTTGTGCTAGAGCATCTGGCATGTTTTATCCATGCGCACATTACAAACCCCACCAGACAGCGCTTTGGGTTTTTACTTTAAACAGTCTTATGGAATTAAGTCCGTCAGCTCCACGCTTGGAATTCTGCACCACGTGTTTTGATGTTTTGTTCTACTTTTTTCTTGTAGATTAGTCTAACATGGCAGATCAGAGGCAGCGCTCCCTCTCTACCTCAGGGGAATCGCTGTACCACGTGCTTGGGCTGGACAAGAACGCAACCTCAGATGACATCAAGAAGTCCTATCGGTAAGGCGCAGGTGTGGGTCCCCCGTGCTCCCCGAGGACACATGTGCCACTCGTGTGGTTGGATCTTTAGTCTGTCTAGAACCACTGCACATACTTTTTTCCTGGCAGACTCAGTATTAACTGGTAACAGTTCTGTTGCATATTTGTATTTGTAGCGTACTTATAGCTTAAAGTTGTCACATTCTCAATATTTTCTTGGCAAAAAAAAGTACTTTTTAGGTATTAGAAACTGTCTAAAGTAGGGTTACCAGTTCTACAAAGAAGCAGGTTCACACTTGTTTAGAGACTTCCCAGGTGCTTGTAGAGCTTTGGGAAGACTTGGAGGAGCTACTTGTTTCAGCACAGCGACTGCAGATGCCCTCTGAGGTGCGCTGGCCACAGGCACCCTCCCTTAATCCCGGCATTTCAAACTGTCCTCCTTTTGTGCGGTTAGTACCCAGGCATGAACTGTCCAGTTGCGCCCTCCATGCTGGCCGCTTGGCTTCGCAGTGCAGCCAGTGGTGAGGACACTGGGGTCAGTAGGGCTTGCCCCTGCTCAGGTGGATGGTCCAGGCAAGAGGAACGGCGCACGGGTCAAGGTCTGGCCTTAGGGCTCCCAGGGCTGTCCTCTATCCCAGTCGGCCTCAGCCACCTCTGCTCGAATGAGCAGGCTGCTGCGGTTTCCCTGGACTCAGATGTTCTGAAATTCTATGGAATTGGGCGTGGGAAGTTGGAAAGTGGTGATGGAAGAGGGGCGGCGACTGTCCTGTGTGTGAGCCTGAGACTCGGAGACCAAGTTCGAAACCTGGAACTGGTGTTGGTTTGCAGGAAACTTGCCTTGAAATACCACCCCGACAAGAACCCCGATAACCCGGAGGCCGCAGACAAGTTCAAGGAGATCAACAGTGCCCATGCCATCCTGACCGACGCCACCAAGAGGAACATCTACGACAAGTACGGCTCCCTGGGCCTCTACGTGGCCGAGCAGTTTGGGGAGGAGAACGTGAACACCTACTTCGTGCTCTCCAGTTGGTGGGCGAAGGTGAGCCCCCCCAGCCAGACGCACCTGGTTCGCCTCAGGCTGAGCGTGGCCCTAGTCTGGAAGGGCCATTGTGATGACCGCTCTGCTTTGTGCTCTCAAGTCGGCGAGGTGGTCTGGCAGCCAGGCTCCCCGGAGGGGCTCTGTGTTCCTTAAGGGGTGGGTCCTGTTATGGGCAGACTCCTTCGAAATCTGTCTCCCTTCAGGAGCTGTGACTTCCCCATTGGTTTGTTTTATTAGCATTTTTCCGTTCCTGTTTATTCCTAGCACCTCCCCTACTGCCAGGGTCTGGCAGTGCCCCACAGCCCTCAGCTGGAGGGGAGCGCCTCTTCAGTGCAGGTGCTGGCGGCCCTTCGCGGCCTCGAGCACCGCGCCTCTGTCTCCAGTGAGGTCCTGGGCCGAGGCAGGGCAGCCCTGCCGGCAGCGCACGCCCGGCTTCCCCTGTGGACGCTGCAGGCTCGCCGTCCCCGGCGGGCGGTGGAGCCGTCGGCCGTGTGGCCCTGCAGCCTGCACCTCTTCCACCCAGGCCCTCTTCGTGTTCTGCGGGCTCCTGACGTGCTGCTACTGCTGCTGCTGCCTGTGCTGCTGCTTCAACTGCTGCTGCGGGAAGTGCAAGCCCAAGCCCCCCGAGGGCGAGGAGACCGCCTTCTACGTGTCCCCTGAGGACCTGGAGGCACAGCTGCAGTCCGACGAAAGGGGTGAGTGTCTGTCCGAGGACCCGCACCCGGCCTGAGTGCGTGGGTGGAGCCAGGACGGGCCCTGAACGCGACAACCTGTCTTGTCAAACAGGAGGGCACTGAGTCTGTGCTGGGAGTGTTTGTGGTGCAGCTGGGACTGTTGAGGTGTGCACGTGGACTTGGAGGTAAAGCAGAGCAGAGAGCTGTCCCCCCCACTCGGGGTAGCTGTAGCCTGGAGGGGCCGACTAGAGGCGAGGGTGGCGGGCAGGCCGGGGGGGGGTGGGCCCAGCGGGCCAGGGGCTGTGGGTGGGCAGCGACCCGAGGTGGATGAGTACGTTGTCTTGGGGTGGAAATAGGCAGAACAGCGTCTTGGCCTCAGAGCATGTGTTCTGACATCTGCAGCCCCAGGAAGCTACCGAGTGAGTGTGCCGCACGGAGGAGCTGGTGGGCGCCCCGTGCCTGCGATGACATGCTGTGCTTGCTTTTCAGAGGCCACAGACACGCCCATCGTGATGCAGCCAGCCTCCGCCACAGAGACCACCCAGCTCACAGCCGACTCCCACCCCAGCTACCACACTGACGGGTTTAACTAATTGAGCCGTGATGGAAGGATGTCAGCACCGGCTGCTTCGACCTTAGAGTCACGTACTGTAGTTCTAGAGATGGGGAGTTGCCGCTCCGGCCACGAGGAAGGGCCGCTCCGGCCACGAGGACCCTTTGTTGCCCCCCTCCTCTGTGCCGCCCGTGCGTCGTTCCTGGGTCCATGAAGTGCGGTAGCATGCAGTATTTAAAGCAGTTTAGCTACGGTCGTCGTCCTCTTTCTGTTTTTAGAGCATGTACGGGGCTATGTTTTGTGTCTCTCTGTGTTGTGGTTCTGCGGCGTCCCGCGCTGGCTGGACGGTGGAGCCTTCTGCAGCTTAAGCACTGGACACAGCCTCAGCGGTCAAGCAAGAGTGGGCCTGAGCGTGTCTGCAGGAAGCGGCGGCTCCTCCTCCTCCTCCAGGCAGAGCTCCTGCCGCTGCTCCCTGCTGCGCTGGGCCGGCAGCCAGGGCCTCGTGGCAAGAGCTGCATCTCCCCCACTGGCTGCTGCCCCCGGCTGGCCGAGCTGTTTCCAGCAGGCCTTTAGAGTCCCCTGCAGAGGGAGAAGACTGGACCACATGTTCTTGGACGCCCCGCTCCAGAGTCCAACACCACAAGGGGCCTGGGGCTGTGCGCGCCTCCTCGCCTTTCCCACGCGTTCCTGTTGGGTAGCTCGCGCAGGATCTGTCCGCCTCTGTTTACTTCACCTCGTGGTAGGGTGTTTCCCATGGGTAAACGTGTTGTGGAGAGTGTGGGACGATGCCCTTTGATACTGAAACCAGCCCCTCTGCAGTGTTCTTGCCATAGGTGTCTGCACAGGCGACTCGGAGGTCCTGTCCCTGCAGGTGTCTGCACCAGGCATGTGCTGCCTTGCGTCCTGCACCCACACTTCTCCCAGCCCCGGAAGGGCCAGGGCACGTGGGCAGCCCTGGGCTGGGGTCGGAGTGGACAGGCCACGTTCCCGCCGTTCTCCCTGCTCCTCTCTGCTGCATCGCACTCCACATTCCTTCAAGGCTGCATGGCCTTTCTGTCATCTTTTTTTGGGTCTTTTAGAGCCACAAATGGTAGTACCAACCCCAACTAATCTTAGTCAGATGGGTTGAGATTTCAGGGTTGTTGATGGGTGAGCCACTTCCTATGTCTCTGGGAAGAAAGCCTCGGGTGACCTCGCATCCTTCCCCAGAGCCCAGGTCTCCCAGGTGCACGCTGCCCGTCCCCTTCCCCCTGGTGGCCCTAGATGCCCGGGCGCTGCTTGGGCCCTCTCCACGGGGTCCAGGCAGAGCGAGAGCCGGGCCTGGGGGTTGCAGGAGCCTTCTTTGTCCCAGGTGGTTGCTGAGAAGGTGCTTGTGCCAGCGAGGGCCCCAGCCACGCCACGCTGCTTGCCGGACCTGGCCGTGGGCTGGTGGGAGCAGCCGGTGGGCTCCCCGAGGGCAGCAGTTGTCACTCATGGCCCTGGCTTCTGCGGAGGTGCCTGGCGGCTGTTGCTTGGGCATCAGCTCAGTAGTGAGAGGAGCAGGGAAGGAGGTGGCCTGGCACCCTGCTCTCTGGGCCATCCCCAGGACGCCCGGCCCTGAAGCCCAGTCTCCCCAAATGCCTGCCGAACCCCACCCAGGCGCAGCTGCCCCACTGCCCTTGCCTGCCAGCCAGGGCTCTGGTGGGGACTGATCAGCTTGTCCAGGAAGTGGCCAGAGGGAAGTGATTTGAAGAGAATCTGCATGTTGTTTTGAAAGATGCTGGGCCCAGCCTGGTGCTGGTATGAGGCGCCCAGCCCTGCCCGGGGCAGAGCCGCTTCAACTGGCGCCTCCAGGCTGGTCCTCAGGCATTGCGCTTGTCCGTCCTGTTCTGTTCTTCGCTCGTTAGGATGATCACACTGCGCTCTTAAGTAGAGACAGCCTGCCAACTGGTGGGTCACCAGCAGGGGAAGGGGTGAGACAGCAGGGCCATCGCAGTGCAGATTCAGAAACACAACAGTGATAACCCTTTGCAGTTTTTCTGGAAATAACTTAAGAAATGAGTTATTTTGCCCCAGAATGGCCAAGAACTATATTCAAAACTTGAACTTGAGTTCCCCTTAAGGTAGAAACCTCATTGTCTTCAGTGCTGTGGTACTTCAGCAGCAGGGCGCCGGGGGCCTGGGGGCCTGGGGGCCCGCCCTCTTTCCAGCTTGGGCTCCTCTGCGTGTGCGTGCACCTCTGCCTGGCAAGAGCTTTTAACCACTAGCAGCTCGATGGCTGGAAAACACCAAGTCCTTGTCATACCCGTTGAAGCAAGTCACTTGCCAGGCTTGTTTTCACTTTACGGAATCATGTGTCATTAAGGAGAACTGGGGGGAGGGGGGAGGAGCGAGAGGCCGCATCATCAGGTTTGGTGAGCCCAGTGTCTTCTCTGTAGAATTTGTAAAAACTAAATAAATAAATGATGATGGTGATGATGGTGCACGTCTTGTTGCCCACGGCCGCCCGCTGGGTGGAGGGGGCAGGGTGGCGGCAGAGGTGCTGCGGAGGCAGAGCTACGGGGGCCCAGGCAGCCAGGGGCCTGGGATCCTGCAAGCCTGAGCCACGTAGTTGTGTCCGGAACGGAGCCCCTTCCCTCTTAAACTTGGCCCACATTAGCCTGAAGGCCCTTGTCTCCCCCTGGTGGTGTCTGCTCTCGCTGCGTGCAGCATTTGCGTGCTTGGCTCTGTAGCCCTGGGCTCCGCCAGCAGAGGATCTGTCTGGTGTCACTGCTGGGGCCTCACGGGGCCCAGGGTGGGCAGGGCATCTCCGTCGTCTCCCATTTCCACCCAGACATTGGCAGTCTGCACTGTCACTTTTTGTGTGTTCACTCTGCTTTGGATGTCACTTCTCGGTGTTTGTAAATCTTCCTGAAGTTCCCTGGTGCCCAGTCAGTGCAGCCGGCAGTCCAGGTGGGGCCTCTTAGAGGAAGGAGAACACTGCAGGCCACGGCTGCCAGCAGCTTTGCCGCAGCGTCGCTGGCTGCTGAGGCTGGGGCGAAGCTCCTTGTCCTGGAAGGGCCCGTCAGTGCCGGGGCCGGCGCTGCTCTGACCGTGCCAAACCTGAGCGTTACCAATGATGGCGAGCCTGGGGCCCCTTCCCTGGTGCAGCGTGGGCCCGCGCCTGCGTGTGTCCACTGGTGCTGCCAACGCTGTGGGCACACCCGCCCTAGGCACCTGGGAGGCGGGGGCTCAGCACACCCGGGGCAAGAGGCGGCGTGAGGCAGCGGCTGGGGCTGTGGGCGGCAGGAAGGCCGCTGGGCGGGTGTGGGGCGGTAGCCAACTGCCAGATTCCTCTCTGTTCCGAGCCGTGAGCCCATGGGACACAGAACCTACCTGTTTCTGCTTTTGTTATTTTGGCTGTGCATCATTATCCTTGGAACTGGCAAAAATTAGGTTTGTATTGTGATTGGAACTGGCAAAAATTAGGTTTGTATTGTGATTGCAAAGCAAGGCTCCAGCCCCCGCTGCTGCGAGCATGTCCAGGTACAGCAGCGAGGACAGTGAGGCTGCTGGGCAGCGGCTGCTCCCGGTGCAGGTGGAGTCCGAGGCCAGTGCTCCTGCCCCGGGGCACCAGCTCGGCTGCTGTGGAGCCCAGCGGCTGGACTGTCCCAGCGCCCCCGTGCCTGTCCTTAAGGTGTGCGTGGTGCACACACGAGCTTGTGCCCACCCCCGGGCCTCCGCTGCACTCACTGACCCACAGGTGTGTCCCCAGGTGAAACTCCCCCCCCCCCCCCCCCCAAAATGGTCAAAACCTGTTTTCTGAGCATCAGGTACAATCCATGACCCACGCTGCCATGGGGGCTGGGCCATGCGCACCCTGGGGGGGGCTTGCTGGGCCCCAAGCAGGACCCAGCCCCCTCCTGCCCCAGGGTGGTGCCAGGGACGTTCAGAGGAGAGGAGCAGCTTATCCAAGACTGGATGAGCAGCACTTTTTGGTAGATTTTATCCTGGAAAATGGGAGTATTTCATCCTGAGGTAGGGAAGTTTACATGGAAATACATATATGTGCAAACAGTTTCTTTTAAACAATTAAACCGAATGCCCCTGGAAAGCAACTGTCCACAGGCCTTGTGTGTCCTGGTGTGTCAGACCGAGGCTGAGGCGAGGCCGCAGCTCCCCCTGGTTCCGCGTGGCCGTCTGCAGCCTGGCATGTCTGGACAGTGACCCCAGGACAGATGACTGCTGCAGACTGGGGTCTGGGGCAGCTGGCCTCCGGCCCCAGGGTGGGGACCCCACCTGACCCAAGTATAAAGAGGACACCCCTTGGTTCTGTGTTCAGCTTGACTTTACTAAAGACCAAGAATGGAGGAAAGAAGGGACCAGGTGCGCCCTGAGGCCCTCCAGCCCAGGGCAGCTTCACTGCAAGTTCTGGAACTTTTTCAGACAGGTGCGGCCCTCAGGTGTGCTCGGCGTCCCTGCCCCTGGCCTGGGCTGGCCCATGTGGCGCCGTCTTGTTCCTTGTCACGAGGATGCCCGAGGCCTCGGTCCCTCCTGGCTGGCATTGCCTGCACCTCCCTCCCTCAGCTGCCTGGACTGGTCACGTCCCTGCTGAGTCCTGCTCAGCCTGCAGTGGGCACCACTGCAAACCAGCACCCGGCTCGTGACCTGCTCGGCCCATCCTGGGCCTGAGGCTGGCTGCAGAGCAGGCCTCTGTCCTGAACCAGTGGCAGAGGGGAGGGAGGGGAGTGATGACAGAGGACTGACCCGTAGCCAGGAACCTGGTGGAGAAGCCGAATGCCAGCCGGCCCCGCCTGCTCCCTGGGGGTGGCCCCAGCGTGGACAGGAGCACCGCCTGCTGTGCTGGCTGTAGGCAGCCCATCCTGCCGTCCACTTCTCGTTCTGGCCACTGCACCACCTAGGTACCTGGACATGGATTGGGGCTCATGGACCTGTGCCATGGCAGCCCCCTTGTCTGAGATGGTGCCGTGACACCTTTCTGGAGGGCCCATCTGCCCTGCCCTCCTCCAGCCACCTCCACCCAGCCCCCCGGGAGTCACGGCCCTGGGAGCATCCCAAGAGTCACTGCACCCCCACAGTCTCCACAGCAGGGAGAGGGGCCGGTGCCGTGCCACCCTCTGCCTGCCCGTGTGCCTTGGTTTCCTCCAATCTTGGATAAGCCGCTCCTCTCCTCAGCGCCCCTGGGCCCCACCCTTGGGTAGAAGGGAGTAGGTCTTGCCTGGGTCCTTGGTCTCCGAAAGGAATAGTAACTTAATTGGCAGCTGCTTTAAAATGCTTCACAAGTCTGCTTGTTGTCCTTGCGCAGGGGGCCATGCCAATCTCTGAACTGTTCCAACTTTCAGTATATGTGCCACTGAAGCGAGCACTAATTGAAAATTATTATAAAAAATACCAAAACACCTTGAAACTCGCCATTCAGACTTAGAAGAAATACGAGGCTATTTTGCTTTTATTTTCACATTAAAAATAACAAAATGACTTGTCAGTTGAAGACCCCTTGCACCTCACTCCCCAGGTGTGTCCAGCCCTGGTGGCTCTCCCTTTGCTCGTATTTTTAAACCGTATCAGTGTATGCATCCGTAGTAGGCACCGCTGGCTCTTAAAACTTTACGTACATCGTTCAACACTACCGTATTCATGCAATCAGTTTTTTTAAAGATTTATTTTTTATTTACTTCCCTCCCCCCCACACCCCACCCCACCCCACCCCACCCCACCGCCCCGGTTGTCTGTCCTCTGTGTCCATCTGCTGCATGTTCTTTTTGTGTGCTTCTGCTGTTGTCAGCGGCATGGGAATCTGTGTCTCTCTTTTTATTACGTCATCTTGCTGCGTCAGCTCTCCGTGTGTGCGGTGCCATTCCTGGGCAGGCTGCACTTTCTTTGGGGCGCACTCTTTGCACATGGGACTCCCCTACAGGGGGACACCCCTGTGTGGCACGGCACTCCTTGCACGCATCAGCACTGCGCATGGGCCAGCTGCACATGGGTCAGGGAGGCCCGGGGCTTGAACTGCGGACCTCCCATGTGGTAGACGGACGCCCTATGCACTGGGCCAAGTCCGCTTCCCTGTTTTAACGTGTTTTTTTTTTTTTTTTTTAAGATTTATTTATTTATTTAATTCCCCCCTCCCCTGGTTGTCTGTTCTTGGTGTCTATTTGCTGCGTCTTGTTTCTTTGTCCGCTTCTGTTGTCGTAAGCGGCACGGGAAGTGTGGGCGGCGCCATTCCTGGGCAGGCTGCTCTTTCTTTTCACGCTGGGCGGCTCTCCTTATGGGTGCACTCCTTGCGTGTGGGGCTCCCCCACGCGGGGGACACCCCTGCGTGGCACGGCACTCCTTGCGCGCATCAGCACTGCGCATGGCCAGCTCCACACGGGTCAAGGAGGCCCGGGGTTTGAACCGCGGACCTCCCATATGGTAGACGGACGCCCTAACCACTGGGCCAAAGTCCGTTTCCCAGTTTTAACGTTTTTAAAAAGCATATCCAGTGGATGCAGGTAGTTGGTTTATTTTCTGTATGGCATTACATCATGTGAGCAAACCCCCACGGATGGAATTCTCCACCACTGATAAGAGAGGCTGCCCCATGCCCAGGGGCAGGGCTGTGGCATGCGGGGCTGGACGGGGGGTCCCGGGTCCTTTCCCACCCCCCTGCTGGCCTCGGGGTTCTTAGGTGGCTTTCCTTATCATTTGGTCTTCTGAATTTTTGTAATTCGGCTGAGTCACGTTTATTGTTTGGAAAAACTCACAAACGACCCTTGCAGAGAAGTGGGATGAAGAACTCCAGTCCCAAGAAAGCCACCAGGCGGGGTGACTGTGGGGAGGGTAGCGCATTCCTCCTGGCCCCGCTGTCCAGCCCCCAGTCCCCCGCCCCCGGGGCTGCAGGAACCTTGGCAGGAGCAGGCGGGGTACGTCAGGTACCCAGGGAGCCAGCGCCGGCCTGCCCAGAGTGGGCGTGGGGCGGGGTCAGCCCAGGGGAGGAGGGGAGGGGCGGGGGAGCATGGGTTGCTGGGGCTGGTGGCGCCTGCGGGGAGGGGGCGAGGCCCGCGCCGGGTGCTCGGTGGGGGGCGGGCCGGTCCCTTGGTTCCCGCACTTGGCAACCCCCGCGAGTGTGGCCAAGGACCTCAGGGCTTGGCAGCTGCGCGTCGCGTGGGGGTCGGGCGTCCCCCGCTCACGAGTTGGGCCAGGCGCTGCTGGAGTCGCGGCGTGGGATCCTGCGGCGGCGTGGGGCCCCGGCCAGGTGGTGACGGCTCGGCCCTGAGCCCGGGTCCCGCCCTCCCGGAGCCACCGAGCACAGCCGAGGAGGTGGAGGCGGGCGGGAAGCTGAACCAAAGCCGCGGAGCCCGCCTCGGAGGCCCCCGCGGGCCCGGGGGCGCGGACACCCGCCTCGCCGGGCCTGGGCTCCGGGAAGAACTGTCTGGAAACCGCGTCTCAGGGGCCTTTGGCCCAGAGTCTCGCGCCAGATGTCCCGGTCCACACGGACTCGTGGCCGGTGGAGATGGAGGACCCAGGTGGGGCTCTGTCCCCGCGGCGGCCGCAGGGCGGACAGCGGCGACTTGGAGAGGCCCCTCGAGGGCACCGAGAGGAACTTGGCCCGGAGTCGGGGACTGGGGCCGCCAGGGCTCGCGGAGGTGGGCGCGGCGCGGGCTGCGGGACGCGCGGGGCTGGAGGAGGGGCGCGGGGCCGACCACGTCCACTCGTCCCACTGTCACGCACCCCGCGCGCTGGAGCCCCCACGCGTGGAGCGGCGTCTCGCCGAGCACGTGCTGCGGCAGCTCCGGCTGCCCCTGGGATGGACCCCAGCCGGGATCGGGCTTCGGGCCTCGCGGGAGGACGGCCGCCGAGCAGCGCGCACACGCGGCCTAGGCTGGGCGCCAGGGACGCTTGCCGTGGGCAGCCCCTGACCTCCCAGCTCGCCTGTCGACACCAACCCTAAGTCGGGGGTGGGCGAACCCCCGTAGAGGACCCTGCTCGCACCTCTGCCCAGCCTCGGATCCCCCAGACAGCCGGGAAGCTCGACCGCGCGGCCGGGCACCCAGCACCCCGAGCCCTAGCGCCCGCGGCACCTCCTCTCAGCCAGGCAGACCCTGTCGGCCTGGGCGGAGGTAGTCACAGCTCGGCTCCCCTCGGGCTGTGCTAGCTCCAGTACTGGCGGCACTTTCCCCCCCTCCCCCCTCCCCCTGCTGGAAGCTGGTAGGGGCCCCGAGGCGCGCATGGGGGTGGGCCCTCCCCCTCCCCCTCCCCCTCCCCCTCCCCCTCCCCCTCCTCCTTCCCCCTCCCCCCCTCCCCCCTCCTCCCCAGCTCCCTCCCCACCCCTGCTCTGCGTCAGGGCTCCCCCCCCCCAGTCTCAGTGGATGGCCATCCCTGAGGTCATCGTTGCCCCCTACCCTGACCCTCCCCGGGCCCCATCCCCAGTCACCCCATCAGCAAAGTGCCCAATGCTAGTCACCCCAACCCTAGCATCCCAGAAAACACACTCACTCCCGGACAGGCCACTCCCCACCCTTCCCTTGGTTCCTCTGCTTGGAATCCTCCCTGGCTCCCTAAATCCTCACCCTTCTTCCACCTCCCAGCCTACAAATCACCACCCCCAACACCCCACCACAGTGTCCAGCTGCCTCCCAACCCTCAGCCCTCCCTCGCCTCTGCAGGCATTTCTGCCCCAGACCTTCCCCAAGGACCGTCTTGTTCTGGAAGGCCTGGGGCCTGGTGCCGTGGGGCCAGGCTGAGCCCAGGAACCCCCACCTTGCACCTGTGTGGGGCCGGGTCCTCCCGCAACAGGCTCTCCCAGATCACCCCGCCCTCCACAGCCTACGGGAGCCCGTGTACCGGGCAGGCTGACCCACGCGGAGGACCACGTGGGCCTGAGGCAGGCATCCAGTAGACCCTTGGCCAGGCCAGGCCATCCACCCCTTGTTTCTCCGGCAGCGCTGGGGAGGGGGCAGCACCTCACGGGCTGACGAGCCTGAGATGGACCCTGGACTCACCATTCTCAGGTTGGACAGTCCTGGGGGCACTGCCCAGGGCAGGGGCTTCTCCTTGGGGACCCTCTCCAAGCGGCAGAACTTCTCACAAAAGGGCTGTAGGGGGCCCAGGGGCCCCAGCACCAGCCCCAGCCCCACAGCTCTCCCATCCCTTCCCCAGGGCGCCAACACCCTCAGCTCCCAAGCCTGGCAGGGCAGTGTGTTCCCAGCCCCGTCAGCCCGTCACGGTGACCAGCTCTGCCCCTGGAGGGAAGCCCCTGACATCTTCCGCAGCTGTGCTGAGGGCTTGGTCCCCACAAGCTCTTGGGCCTTGGGCCCCTGAGGCTCCCAGAGGTCTGAGGAGCTGCTCCCCAGGCTCAGGGCGCCCCAGAGCCCTCCCCCCAGGGTTTTTTGGAAGGCGGTGACTTCCGTTGGCCCCACGGGGCCCAGGCAGGAAATGGGCCCAAGAACCCAGCACCACTAGCCTGCGGCCTGACCTCCCAGGCCCGAGCTTCTCTCTGAGGGGCCCAGCCTTCGTGATGAGGACTCAAGCCAGGCCTCCCCCCACCATCGCCCTGGGCCCCAGGCTGGTGGCTGAGTGGACTCGGGGCCGCAGCCCCTCTCCTGTTCAAGCTGCACTGAGCACCTGGGCACCTGTGGGTGGGCATGCGGGTGGTGCACGGGTGTGCGTGGCTTTGACTTGTCTCTAGAACTCGGCCTGGCCCAGCACCTGGCTGAGCGCGGACAGGCTCCACGTGGGGCTAGCCGGCTCGTTTCTGATGGGGAAGGCAGTGCCCATGCCCCGTAACTGGGAGGGCCCCCAGGCGCACGGCCTGCCATGCCTGCTTCCGCCTGGCCAGATCCCGGCACAAGGCACAAAGACCGTCCACTCACCTGGGCCAGAAGTCCCTCCACACTGGTCCTGTCCTGGAGCCTGGCTGTCCTTTGGACAAGCCTCCTGCCTTTATCTGCCCGCGTTTGGTCTGGCTCCCCACCCAGTGACTTCCTGTCCCCGCCCACGGCAGGCTTTTCCATGACAGGGTTCTTGGGGGGGAGGTGTGGGGGGGCCAGGCCTGGAGGCAGGTGGTAGGTGTTGGGGTGCTGGGCCTGTCTGCAGCAGCACAGGCGCAGGCCCCACAGGTGCCCCATGCTTGTGTCCCTGCGCACATCCGCGTCTGCCGCCTGCCGTCACCTCCAGGTCCAGGAGCAGCTTAGGTGGGTGAGCTGGCCCACTGAGGCTTGGTCCCCACCCCTCACTATGCCAGGCCCGTTGGCCGACTGTGGGGCTCTAGGAGCCTCCACCCGCAGAGCCAGGCGCCCCTCACCCCATGAGCCACAGGTCCTGTGGGGGACGGAGGGCCCTGACCTGGAGCCATGGCGCCTCAACCTCTCTGGCCCCAGGAGGCCTTGCAGCTGGCCCCGCCCCTGCCACACCAGGGTGTGCGGACCCCAGGCCGGCTCCCACCTGGCCTGACACCACTCTGGCCTTCCTTTCCAACTCACCAACTGCTCCGTGTTCATAAGCCTTTATTTATCTTACAAAGTACGGACATTGTCATACCGGTTGCACTTTTAAAAATTAAAATAAGTTAACGTTTTGTGTAAGCAAAGACCAGAAAGCAGGAGGAGCCTGGCGGGGGCTGGGCAGGGTGGGGTGGCCTGGGCCACTAGCTCGTGGGAGCCACTTCCTCCTCGTCGCTGCCGTCGGGGACCGCATCTGTCCCGAAGTAGCGGTCACCAAAGTTTCCTGGAGAGAGAAGGAGGCCACGTTGGGGGCACGCCCGGCTCTACCCGCCCAGGACCCCCAGGCTCTGCCCCGGGGGTCTCACCAATGCCAGGGATGATGCGGAAAAGGTCATTGACGCGCTTGTCCACGGCTGTCGTGATGATTTTCACGCGCGGGAACGCGTAGGCCACCGAGTGTACGCCCATCTCGGCCATGAGCAGGGACAGCAGGAAGATCTTGTCCTCGGGAACGTCGTGGTCCTGAGCGCGAGATGCAGGTCACCCCCAACCCAGGCCGCGAGCCCCGGCCCGGCCCGCCCACTCGCCGGCGCTCACTAGGAGCACGCGCACGGCCATCATGGCGGCGGCGCCCGTGGACACGGTGCAGTCCATCAGGATCACGTGGTCGTCGCTGATGTCCTTGGGCAGCCGCAGGTAGTGCAGCTGCGGGCGGGCGGG
>NW_026688542.1:0-39296 GCF_030445035.2 Dasypus novemcinctus
CAGGGTGGAGGGGGAGGGGAATAAATAAATAAAATAAATCTTAAAGAAAAACAATGTAAATTTATTCTCTCATAGGTCTGGAGGTCAGAATTCTAAAATCAGGTGTTGACAGGGCTGTGTCTCCTCTGGAGGCTTCAGAAGAGAATCCACATCCTTGCCTTTTCCAGCTTCTAGAGGCTGCCTATGTTACTTGGCTCAGGGCCCCTTCCTCCATCCCTCCAACCTCTTGCTTCCATCATCTCTCCTACTGCTCATCTGATCTCCTGCCTCACCCTTGTGATTATATTGGGCCCATCTGGATAAACTGGGAAACTTCTCATCTCAAAATCATTAATCACATCTGCAAAGTCCCTTTTACATGTAAGGTAACATGCACAGATTCTGGGGACGAGGATATGTGCATCTTTGGGGCATCATTATTCAGCTTATCCTAGGTGGTTCAGGGTATGGGGCTTTTTTTTTGTTTTGTGTTGCCTTGTTTTTTAGGTACTGGGGCCAGGGATTGAACCTAAGACCTTGTAAGTGAGAAGTTGGCGCTCAACCACTGAACCACATTGGCTCCCCTGAGTTGTTCTTTTTTCATTTGTTTGCTTGTTGTCTGTTGTTTTGTTTAGTTTTGTTTTTAGGAGGCATCAGAAACTAAACCCAGGTCCTCCCATGTGGGAAGTAGGTCATCAACCACTTGAACCACATCTGCTCCCCCTGTGTTTTTAATATATATAAATGGTGATGCTGGGTAGATCTGTTTTTGTTTTTTTTTACTTATTTTCCCTCAATTCTGTTTCTAGGATCCATCTTTATTGTTAGATGTAATTTAGTTTTTTGCTTATGGCTGCTACATAGGATTCCATAGTAAGCATCCATCATACTTTAGTTATCCATTTCTCATGTCCACAAACACTGTTGAAGAATTAATCTCCTTACGTGTCCATTGTGAACCCATTCAAGAATTTTTCTGGGACATATACCCAGGTGTAATTCCTGGGTTATAAGGGATATTCATACTTAATTTAACTACATACCACCCGATTACTTAGCAGAATATCTGGAGCTGTTTGCACTGTCACTAATATTACTTCAACATTCTCATCATCCACATTCTGTCCAACGCTGGATATTATACAACTTTCTAATTTTTACAATTCTGATAGGTATTAAGTGGACTGTCATTTAATTGCATGACTCTGATTACTGGTGAGTTTGAACAATGCTCCTTACTCTCCCCCCCCCCCCCCGTTTTTATTATCTTTTTTTTTTTGAAGATACATAGATCACACAAAATGTTACATTAAAAAATATAAGAGGTTCCCATATACCCCACACCCCACCCCTTCCACTCCTCACACATCAACAGCCTCTTTCATTGGTGTGGCACATTCATTGCATTTCATGAATACATTTTGTAGTACGGCTGCACTGCATGGATTATAGTTTACATTGTAGTTTATACTGTCTCCCAGTCCATTCAGTGGGTTATGGCAGGATATATAATGTCCTGCATCTGTCCCTGCAATATCATGCCGGACAACTCCTAGTCTCAAATCCTTATCCTTCTTAACCAGTAGAGCTTACTCCTCTCTAAAATGCCTATTCATATCCGTTACACACCTTTCTATTGGCTTACCTGTCTTTTTTTTGTTGACTTATAAGATTTCACTGTATATTCTGAATTTTTTAAAAATAATGTTTTCTTCTTTAGATTGATTTATTTATTTTTCCCCCTTCCCCTCCTCCCGCCCTGCTGTTTTTGCTGTCTGTGTTGTCTTCTCCTTTTCTCTCCTCTAGGATTCACTGGGATTCAATCCTGGGGACCTCAAATGTGCCACCTCAGTTTCTGGTTTCTGCTATGCTTCACCTTGCCTCTCCCCTTGTCTCTCTTTTGTTGTGTCATCATCTTGCTGTATGACTCACTTGTGTAGGCACTGGCTCACCATGTGGCCACTCATGCTCACCGCTCACCACGTGGGCACTCACACGGGCACTGGCTCGCTGTGCAGGCACACTTACTCTTCTTCTTTTTCATCAGGAGATCCCAGGGATTGAACCTGGGTCCTCCCATATGGTAGGAGGAAGCTCTATCACTTGAGCCACATCTGCTTCCCTGTATATTCTGCATATTAATCCCATGTCCACTTTAGACATTGCAAATATTTCCTTTAAGTCTGTAGAGAAATATAATTGATTTCCATCCTTGGTAATCTTAATGAATTGTCTCTTGATCCGATTAGTTTGTCTATTCTGTTGGGTTTTCAATATAATTATGACTTCTACAAATAAAAACAGTTTTAACCATTCCCTTTCGATATGTAAACCTTGTTGGGTTTTTTGTTATTCTTGTTTTTTTTTGTTTTTTTTTTTGTTTTTTTTTTTTTTACCTCATTATACAGGACTTCCAATATTAAATGTTAGCAGTGCCAGGGGGATCCTTGACTTTAGGAATCCATTTAAGATTTCTTCAAAGAGTAACTGTTTCTTTTCTTTGTACATCACTTTTTAAAAAATTTTTTATTGATTTTGTAAAAATATTACATTAAAAAAAATTATATGAGGTCCCATTCAACCCCACCACCCCTACCCCACCACTCCCCCCCCCAGCAACACTCACTCCCTTCATCATGACACATCCATTGCATTTGGTAAGTACATCTCTGGGCATTTCTTCACCTCATGGCCCATACTCTCCCACATTCTATCCAGTGGTCCCTGGGAGGATTTACAATGTCCGGTGATTGCCCCTGAAGCACCATCTAGGGCAACTCCAAGTCCCAAAGGCACCTCCACATCTCATCTCTTCCTGCCATTCCCCATATCCATCAGCCACCATGTCCACTTTTCCCATTCCAATGCCACCTTTTCTCTGTGGGCCTTGGATTGGTTGTGTCTGTTGCACCTCTATGTCAGAAGGAGGCTCAGATTCCACATAGATACTTGATGCAATCCTCCTGCTTTCAGTTGTAGGCACTCTAGGCTCCATGGTGTGGTGGTTGTCCTTCTTCAACTCCATCTTAGCTGAGTGAGGTGAGTCCAATAAATCAGATTGTAGGAGCTGGAGTCTGTTGACGCTCAGGGCCTGGCTATCCTATTGTCAGTCCAGAGATTCAAATCCCCTAAATATATCTTAAACCCCAACACCAACTACAATTCCAGTAAAGTAGGATGAAAGTCTTATGAAAAGAGATCCCATCTGAGTCCAGTTCCATCATGCAGAAACACCAGCTCCAAAGAAGGGCCATCTGACATGGCAGTGAACCCCGTCTGCCATGACCATAGAACCCGTGGGTCTCTTTAGCCGTCAGAGGAACCAACACCTGGGGATTGCATCCACTCCATCTGTCTCCCAGACTCTGCTCAGCTGTGCACAGGGGCAATCCTTCTGACAGCCTCCAGACTCTTTTTTAGAGACTCGTAGCCATATAAACTCATTTCTGCTTTCCATTTCCCCCTTACATTAGGTCAAACAGCATTTTAAGGTCATGTTATTATATGTAGACAGGGATATTCTGCTGATCCGCGTTGAATCTTTAATTCAAGGTCATTTTCTAGTTCCATCTTCAGCTGGTATTTGGTAGTGATCCCTCGGTGCCAGGGAGGCTCATCCCCGGGTGTCATGTCCCATGCTGGGGGGAAGGCATTGCATCTACATGCTGAGTTTGGCTTCGAGACTGGCCACATTTGAGTAACATGAAGGTTGTCAGGAGGAAATTCCCAGGCACAGTGCTGCTCTAGGCCTTGTTCTTATTTCAGGCATATAGGCTCACAAGCATAGTCATTAGTATCATGCTCTCCCTGTTGGGCCCTCATTCCTTCCTGGTCCTTACCATTGCACCTGGGGGATTGCCGCTGTTCCCCTAGGGACCACGACAGAACACCTCTGGTCAGGAACTCAGAACCCCCCCAGCTGTAGTTTTTAATTGTTGCCACTATGAGCATACCCAAACATTACCATGCACCCTGGACATATGCCCTGTACAGCTCGCTGTCAGCCATATATCACCTGTCGATAGTATCGTATACCAGTATTCCTCCGCTGCCATTGTTGAACCACTCTGTGATCCAAAACTTCCTGAAAATTGAAGCCCAATATAATGTCAGGCTCCTTTACTAGTAAAATGGCATATAGCGATGGGTTTAAAGGTTAGATATTGAATACATGTTGACTTGGAAAAATTCTACATCCTTTTTCTTTTTTCTTTTTCCCTAATTATTGAACTTCTCTTCACAAGAGCCCTAGTCCACAGTAATTCATATATACAATATACAGTACTCCCCCACATCTACCATTAAACCTTTTCCCTTCCACAGCGATATTCTTATAACTTATTCATATCATATTTACTTAAAGTGATGTACAGACTCTGAGACAATAGTTTTCAAACAAGGTGACATCCATGCTTACATTGTGTTCCATACTTTAGGATATACTGTTTTCTAAATTTTTAGTTATCCTATGTTTTACATTGTAGTTTACTTTATTAGTCTGTCATCCCCTATATGTTTATGGTGTAATATTACATGTTTTATATCCATCCTTGTGTACTCTCGTGAAACTCCTCCCTTACCCCACATTTACTTTGGTTCCACACATTTAACATCCATTTTCCCATCCCCTTGATGCCCACAGCGACAGCCAACTTCCATTTCCCGAGGAGCCCCGTCCAGAGATACTTGAAACAGTGTTCAGGGCCTGACTTGCTCAACTGCCCTAATGCCCTGGGAGCCACCCTTTCTCTCGAGAGATACAGTTCCCTCTATTTGATGGCATTAGTCCTCCCCAGGATGTGGGTCCACCCCCACTCTCATTACTTGGGTCTCTACCCAATGGTACCACCCACTCTGGCAAAATGAGCATTCAGACATTCCCCAGGAGCCCGTCTCGCATGCGACCTTCCCCTCCGAGCATCCTAAACAGGCAACCCTCTAAATTATATTTTGATAAGATTTTCTCAGCATTTTACTCTTGACCAACACCTGACACTCTCCTCTGTTCGTATGCTACCCCTCCCTCCCCCCACTTTTGGGCAATATTACCCATCCGCCCATCCCCAGCCCCCCTCAAACCCGCAAAGCCCACCCAAAGGCAACACCTTACCCCCATTTTATCTTTTCTTTGCGTTCATACTTACCGCCAGCTCATCATAAATTCCACCCCTGCAGACGTCGGCTCACATCCTTCCTCCACCCCCCGATTTCCTGTAAGCCTATCGTTCAGTCTCTAGCTCTCTGAGGCAGGTTTCTTATATCATTGAGTTCATGTAGTATTTGTCCTTCAATGCCTGGGTTGCTTCACTCAACATAAGGTTCTCAAGATTCATCCATGTTATCGCGTGTGTTTGTAGTGTATTTGTTCTTACAGCCGAGTAGTATTCCATTGTGTGTATATACCACATTTTATTGATCCACTCATCTGTTGATGGGCATTTGGGTTGATTCCAACTTTTGGCGATAGTGAACAATGCTGCTATGAACATTGGTGTACATATATCGGTTTGTGTCCTTGTTTTCAGTTCTGCTGGGTATATACCCAGCAGTGGTATTGCTGGGTCATATGGCAAATCTATGGTTAGTTTTTTGAGAAACTGCCAAACTGTCCTCCAGAATGGTTGGATCCTTCTGCATTCCCACCAGCAGTAGATGAGTGTTCCCCTTTCTTCACATCCTCTCCAGCATTTGTATTCTTCTGTTTTTTTCATAGCTGCCAATCTTATGGGAGTAAGATGGTATCTCATTGTAGTTTTGATTTGCATTTCCCTGATAGCTAGAGATTTGGAGCATTTTTTCATGTGCTTTTTAGCCATTTGTACTTCTTTGGAGAAGTGTCTGTTTAAATCTTTTTCCCATTTTTTAAATGGGTTGTTTATCTTTTTATTTTCAAGATATAGGAGTTCTTTATATATGCAAGTTATAAGTTTCTTATCAGATATATGGTTGCCAAATATTTTCTCCCATTGTGTTGGCTCCCTTTTTACTTTCTTGGCAAACTCCTTTGAGGTGCCAAGGATTTAATTTTGAGGACGTCCCATTTATCTATTAGTTCTTTTGCTGCTCGTGCTTTTGGTGTGATATTCATGAAGCCATTTCCTATTACAAGGTCCTGTAGATGTTTCCCTACACTGCTTTCCAAGGTTTTTATGGTCTTGGCTCTTATATTTAGGTCTTTGATCCATCTTGAGTTGATCTTTGTATAAGGTGTGAGATGGTAATCCTCTTTCATTCTTCTACATATGGCTATCCAGTTCTCCAGGCACCATTTGTTGAATAGGCCACTCTCTCCCAGTTGAGAGGGTTTGATGGCTTTATCGAATATTATATGGCTATATATGTGAGGTTCTATATCTGAGCTTGCAATTCGATTCCATTGGTCTGTGTGTCTCTCCTTATGCCAATACCATGCTGTTTTCACTACTGTAGCTTTGTAGTATGTTTTGAAGTCAGGTAGTGTGATTCCTCCAATTTCGTTTTTCTTTTTCAGTATGTCTTTGGCTATTTGGGGTCTCTTTCCTTTCCAAATAAATTTCATAGTTAGTTTTTCTAGTTCCTTGAAGAAGGCTGTGTTGATTTTTATTGAGATTGCATTGAATGTGTAGATCAGTTTTGGTAGGATAGACATCTTAATAATATTCAGTCTTCCTATCCATGAACAAGGAATATTCTTCCATTTATTTAGGTCTTCTTTGATTTCCTTGAACAGTCTTGTATAGTTCTCGGTGTATAAGTTTTTTACCTCTTTAGTTAAATTTATTCCTAAGTATTTGATTTTTTTATTTTCTATTGTGAATGGTATTTGTTTCTTGATTTCCTCCTGATCTTGCTCATTATTGGTGTACAGAAATGCTACCATTTTTGCGCATTGATCTTATAACCTGCAACTTTACTAAACTCATTTATGAGTTCTAGAAGCTTTGTTATAGATCTCTCAGGGTTTTCTATGTATAGGATCATGTCATCTGCAAATAGTGAAATTTTGACTTCTTCCTTTCCGATTTGAATGCCTTTTATATCTGGTTCTTGCTTGAGCAAGTACTTCTAAGACAATGTTAAATAGGAGCGGAGACAATGGGCATCCTTGTCTTGTTCCTGAGTTTAGAGGGAAGGATTTTAGGATTTCTCCATTGTAAACAATGTTGGCTTTAGGTTTTTCGTATATACTCTTTATCATGTTCAAAAAATTTCCTTGTATTCCAATCTTTTGGAGTGTTTTTATCAAGAAAGGGTGCTGTATTTTGTCAAATGCTTTTTCTGCATCTATAGATATAATCATGTGATTTTTTTCCTTCAATCTGTTTATATGGTGTATTACGTTGATTGATTTTCTTATGTTGAACCATCCTTGCATACCTGGAATAAATCCCACTTGGTCGTGGTGTATAATTCGTTTAATGTGTTGTTGAATACAATTAGCAAGTATTTTGTTAAGTATTTTTGCGTCTAGGTTCATTAGAGAAATTGGTCTGTAATTTTCCTTTCTTGTGGTATCTTTGTTTGGCTTTGGTACTAGGGTAATGTTGGCATCATAGAAGGAGTTCGGCAATGTTCTCTCTGTTTCGATTTTTTGGAATAGTTTCAGCAGGATTGGTGTTAGTTCTTTCCGGAATGTTTTGTAGAATTCACCTGTGAAGCCATCTGGCCCTGGGCTCTTCTTAGTTGGGAGATTTTTAATGACTGATTCTATCTCTCTGCTTGTGATTGGTTTGTTAAGATCATCAATTTCTTCTTTCGTCGATATGGGTTGCTTATTTGTTTCTAGGAATTTGTCCATTTCCTCTAAATTGTCATTTTTGTTGGAATATAGTTTTTCAATGTATCCTTTTATGATAGTCTTTATTTCTGTGGGGTCAGTGGTGATATTGCCTTTCTCATTTCTTATTTTGTGTATTTGCATCTTCTCTCTTTTTTTCTTTGTTAGTCTCGCTAAAGGTTTGTCAATTTTGTTGATCTTCTCAAAAAATCAGCTCTGGTCTTGTTTATCTTTTCAAGTGCTTTCTTATTTTCTATTTCATTTAGTTCTGCTCTTATCTTTGTTATTTCCTTCTTCCTTTTGGATTACTTTGTTGTTGTTTTTTCTAATTCCTTCAAATGTGCAGTTAGTTCTTCAATTTTTGCTCTTTCTTCTTTTTTGATATATGAATTTATGGCTATAAATTTCCCTCTCAGTACTGCTTTTGCTGCATCCCATAAATTTTGGTATGTTGTGTTATCATTATCATTTGTTTCAAGGTAGTCATTGATTTCTTTTGATATTTCCTCTTTGACCCACTGTTTTTCTAAGATTGTGCTGTTTAATTTCCAAATCGTGGTGTGAAACCTGGGCCTCTGTCCCTTGCAAATTTCCAGCTTGACTCCACTGTGGTCAGAGATATTGTTTTGTATGATTTCAATCTTTCTGAATTCATTAAGCTTTTCTTTGTGGCCTAGCATATGGTCTATCTTGGAGAATGATCCATGTGCGCTTGAGAAAAATGTATATCCTGCTGTGTTTGGGTGTAATGATCTATATATGTCTATTAGATCCAGCTCCTCTAATATACTGTTCAAGTGTTTTGTTTCTTTAGTGATTCTCTTTTGAGATGTTCTGTCCAAGGTAGATAGTGGTGTATTAAAATCCCCCACTATAATTGTAGATGCATCTATTGTTTCACTTAGTTTTTCCAGCGTTTGCCTCACATATTTAGAGGCACCCTTGTTAGGAGCATAAATATTTATGATTGTTTGATCTTCTTGACAGATTTTCCCTTTCACTAAAATGTAGTATCCTTCTTTGTCTCTCACAATTGTTTCACCTTTAAAGTCTATTTTGTCTGATATTAATATAGCTACTCCTGCCTTTTTTTGGTTATTATTTGCTTGTATGATTGTTTTCCAGCCATTCACTTTCAATCTCCATGCATCTCTGGGTCTAAGATGTGTCTCTTGTAGACAGCATACGGATGGGTCATATTTCCTTATCCAATGTCCCAGTCTGAATCTTTTGATAGGTGAGTTTAATCCGTTGACATTCAGTGCTATTACTTTCAAGGAATTATTTGTGTTAGCCATATTTTGATTGGATTTGTGTTTGTCATATTTTGTTTGTATTTTTTTTCCCTTCTATTTTTGTCTTTTTTTATTGCTCTTATACTCTCCTCCAACTCTGCCTGTCCTGTTTTTTCCTTTCTTCCTGCAGAACTCCCTTTAGAATTTCTTGAAGGGGAGGTTTCTTGTTGGTATACTCTTTCAGTTTCTGTTTATCTGCGAATATTTTGAACTCTCCATCATGTTTGAATGCTAGTTTAGCTGGATAGAGTATTCTTGGTTGGAAATTTTTTTCCTTTAGTACTTTGATTATATCATACCACTGCCTTCTTGCCTCCATGGTTTCAGATGAGAAATCAGCACTTAATCTTATGGAGCTTCCCTTGTATGTGATGGTTTTCTTTTCTCTTGCTGCTTTTAGGATTTTCTCTTTGTCTTGAGCATTGGATAATTTGACAAGTATGTGTCTTGGGGTGGGCCTGTTGGGGTTTATGACTAGTGGAGTGTGCTGTGCTTCTTGGATATGTACATCTGTCTCTTTCAGTAGATTTGGGAAGTTTTCAGCTATTATTTCCTGCAACACTCCTTCTGACCCCTTTCCCTTCTCTTTTCCTTCTGGAATGCCTATAATACGTATGTTTGAGCGTTCTGCATTGTCATTCAGGTCCCTGAGTCCTAGCTGGATTTTTTCTATCTTTTTATCAACCCCTTCTACTATCTGTTTGATTTCTGATGTACTGTCTTCCACATCACTAATTCTCTGCTCTGCCTCTTCTAGTCTGCTGATATTTGCTGCAAGTGTATTTTTGATTTCTTGAACTGTGGTGTTCATTCCCATCATATCTGTTATTTTTTTGCATATGTCTGCAATTTCCCCTCTGAGTGTTGTCTTCATGTTGTTAACCTCTTTCATTACTTCATCAAATTTGTCGGTGATAAATGTTCTGAAATCTTTCATTGCTTGAGCTAAGTTCTGTTCCCCTTCCTAATTTTTAGTTTGTTGATTGGATTCAGCCATGTTTTCCTGATTACTGGTTTGGTTTGTAGGTTTTTGTTGCTGTCTGGTCATCATTTTATCTTGATGGGTTTAATCAGTTCCTTAGCTTCTTTGTCTACTTTTGGAGATTAATTAGCTGTTGTTTTTGCGTAAGTGTTATATCTTCTCTTTGTCACTTTGTTCTTCTTATTCTAATTTCTTGTTGCTGGTTACGTTCACTTTAAAGGAAAGTATTAGTGCCGGGGAAAGGTAATTGTGTAAGCAAGGAAAAAGTGTAAGGTAGTATTGGTGATATATGTTAACAAAGCAAGAATATGATATTTGGGAGGATGGAGGTTAGATTCATGTAAAATTGTGTAGAGTTATAGCAGTAGGTAGAGTACCTATTATGAGGTAGCTGACTGAATATGGGAGGAATATGGTCTGAGCTAAAAAGCTATTGTTTTCATGAGAGAGGGAAAGAGAAAAGAAAGGTAATAGTTTCAAGAGTGGATAACAGACAGAAAACAAAACAAGGGTATTAGGAATTAAGAGTTAGATACTTTGTGGATCAAAGAAAGGGAGATGGGAGGTGGAATATAGGAGAGACAGTAGATGATGGCGGATATCAAGATGTAGGTGAAAGGGGATAGTGTAGGTAGCCTAAATCAGTTCACTTAGAAATCAGGCAGTGGAGGATGAGAGAACCCAGCAAATGTGAGGTGTTCCCTGCAGCACCTATTGTATAACTGAATTAAAATAAGTAGAAAATGAGGGACAAGGAGGAAAAACAGAAAATGAAAAAATTAAAAATGAAAAAAAAAAAAGAAAGAAGAGAAGAAAGGAAAAAAGAAAAAGGGGGGTGGACAAAGGGTGGGGAACAGGTAGGGGTAAGAAAAAAAAACAGATATACGCAAACCACAATTGCAACACCAACTACAACAACAACAACAACAACAAAAAAACCTAAATAACTGAATTAAAAAAAAGACTTTGGGGGATACGCTGGGAGAAAAGACTAGGGGATAATGCAATATTAGCAATCAGGACATTAAAAAAAGTAAAAAATAAGATAAAATGAAAATAAGAACAAAACAAAATGAAACGGTTAAGAAAAAATGCAAATGTTGAAGGCTAGGGCATTCAAGGACCTCAGATGGACCTCAGGGCATGATGGATTCAGGGGTGGAAAGTCTGAGATATTGAAGACTCAAGAGGTGTGAGTCTCTGGGGTGTGGGCCACCAGAGTTTAGGGGACTCAGACCTGGCCACCTCAAATCTGGTCAACAGGAAGCCTAGGAGCCCCGCAGTGTAACACAGCCCTCAGGGATCCCTGCAGCTGGGTGCCAGCCCTATGGGGGAAGTCAGATCTGCAAACTCTATATTATGTCTGAACCCTGCAATTCACTTACTCAGTTTATTGTATTAGGATATATCGTCAATTCAGCTTTGGACAGCTCCCACCCTGTGATCCCACAAAACGGCCACCTGGGGGCGCCTCTACACCACAGCCAATTTAATGACGCAGCTCCGGAGCCCCGCCTGTGGGCTCCAATTGGAAACGCCAAAAACAGATTCCACAACTGGAATTCCCAAGCTTTGCAAAATATTCCCCAATCGGCTTCCAGACGTGTCCCCCTCCCTCGCTGCACCCTGTAACAACCTCCCAATTACGTCCCCTTATTGCCAACAATCTGATTCCATTGCAGATCGGCGGCCGGGCCTGTGAGGGCGGGGCTCCAGGCGGAAGCGCTTTTATTTGTGTCCGCAATCAAAAATTCCCCCGCTTCACAACAAAACACCGTCTGTCTCCCCAAATCGATCAGCAAAGGCGTCCCGTCCCTTCAACCCCCCAACAGCCCGCCCAGGACTCGCGAATTCCCCAACACTGCAGAGCCACCAAAAAGCGTGGCCGCAGTGCGGGTTCTGCGGCTCCACCCACCCCCAAGGAGGGAGCAACCCGTGTGCAGGTCTCACCTCCGGGCAATAGAACCCAAATTATATCTTATAGACCAATCCTTTCCGTTACCTTCCCACCAAATCGATGTCCAGACATTTCCTGCCCTGCAAAAATCCCGAAAAAGCCTGGTCCCAGAGAACCTCCAGCAGCACCCAGCTGCCTCTTCCCAGGAGAGATGGCAAGGCAAGCTCACTCAGCCACCATCTTGCCGGAAGCTGTACATCATTTTTAGAAAACAGTCTCACCTTACTGCACAAATAGTACAAAGCCTTTTTTCCTCAGTCATTTTTAAGTAATTTACCACTATGTTGCCCCCTCTCCAGAGAATACTTTAGTATTTCCTGCAAACAAAGACATTCTCCTACATAACCAGAATACAATCATCAAAATCAGGAAACATAACATTGATGCATTCCTACCATCTAACCTTCAGTCATGTCCTTGATAGAAAAAGGATCCAGTCCAGAATCACACAGTGCATTCCATTGTCACGTCTCTTTGGTTTCCTTCAATCTGGAACAGTTCTTTGTTTGGACTTTTGTGCCCTTAACACTTTTGAGGATCACAGGCCAGTTGTTTTGTAGAATATCCCTCAGTTGGGATTTGTATGATGTTTCCTCATGATTAGACTCGGGTATGCTCTTTTTCCTACTGCATCCTATCAGGTGGCACCCATCTTGATTTGTCCCTTACTGGTGGTGTTACTTTGATTACTTGGTTAAAGTGATATCTGCTAGGTTTCTCTGCTGTAAACTCTTCTTCCCTTTATATTTTGTGTGTTGGGGGGTGTACTTTCAGATTATGTAAAATGCTATTTCTTATCACACTTTCAATTTATTTAATTATATCATATAGACTCATAGATTTCTATTTTATTCAATGGATTATTACCCAATTACTAACATTTTCTTTTTACTTATTATTATTTTTAGGAGTACCGGGGATTTAACCCAGGACCTCCTACTTGGGAAGCAGGCACTCAACCACTGAGCTACATCCACTTCCCAATGAGAGTTGTTTTTCTCATTTGTTTGTTAGAAGGTACCAGGGATCAAACCTGAGACCTCATCCATGGGAAGCAGGAGCTCAACCACTTGAGCTACATCTACTCCCTGGTGTTATTTATTTTGATACTCGAATTGTTCCTGATTTAATCAGTGGGAACCCTGTCAAGCTTACTTTCATATGCTTTCAGCATGACCCCATCATTGTTGTTTTTTTAAACTTTACTTTTTTGGTATAACAACATGTTTCAGGCTCATTTTATACTTCTCCTGCATCAGCTCTGAAATCAGCCATTTCTCCAGGAAGCTCTAGTTCTTTATTGGAGAATTTTATTTAGAAACCAAGATCTGGAGAACCAGATGTGGCTCAAGTGATAAGGACTCCGTCTACCATATGGGAGGACCCAGGTTCGATCCCTGGGGCCTCCCGGTGAAAAAGAAGAGAAAGCATGCCTGCAAGGTGAGCCAGTGCCCGCACGGTAAGCTGAATGCCCACGTAGTGAGCTGAGTGCCCACGCGAGTGCCTGCATGGTGAGTCAGTGCCTGCGTGGCAAACTAGTGCCAGCATGGCAAGCCGAGTGCCTGTGAAGCAAGCCGAGAGCCTGTGCAGTGAGCGGGGACCTGCACGGTGAGTCACACAGCAAGATAATGACTCAACAAAAGAGAGGCGAAGGGGAGAGTCTAGGTGAAGCCAGGAGAGACCAGGGACTGAGGTGGCGCAATTGACAGGGAACCTCTGTTCACATCAGAGGTCCCCAGGATCGGATCCCAGTGAATTCTAGAGGAAAAAACAAGAAGAGAAGACAAAAAAAAGAAACAGAGACAGAAGATCACACAGCGAATGGACACAAACAGGAAAAAACCCAGCAGGGTGGGGGAAGGGAGGAGGGAAAACTGGTATCACAGAAAAAAAAAAAAAAAGAAACCAAGACCTGGAAATTATGGAAATTAGATGCACTTGCTCATTGTTATTAGAGTATTGCTGCCCCCAGGCCCTCTTGGTGGACGGAGTTAGGGTTATATTACACGCACAAACACACACACACTACATTTATGTCTATATTAATTTCTATGTCTAAGTATATTGAAAACCGTAAGTTTGAGATGGTCCTTTTAAAGCCATGTCATTTAATTGTTTTTAAATATTTCAAAGGTTTTCTGTAATCCTTAGAATATTATTTGCCCTTTTCAAATATTTTAGGACCTTGCCAAGATAAGATAAGGGTAGGCTCCCTTCTCTTTACGAAGAGACAAGATCAGCCAAAAAGGTTTTTCTATAGTTACTTTATTTTAAACTTAATGTACTCAAATATTAGGTAATACTCAGAAATAACCAACAGTGATTTCTCAGCCCTCTGCTGGTGAGGTTTATTCTTACATTTCAAATATTTGAGAGGAATATGTTCATTCATGGTCAAATTCTATGGACTTGTCGTGGCAATTGTTTCCTAGAGGGAAGTGTCATTATTCCCCTTTTATAATCTTTACTAGTCCAGAAATGTCTGACAGTGATGACAACCAGCTGCAACGTTTCCTTTCTCATTTGAGGTATTAAGAAGCAAACATTTTCTATTCTCTAATAGAAACCTTTAAAAGTAGCAAGCACCCGGGTCCGGGCAAAGAGATATAAAAATGTCCTTGTATGTTACAAAGTATGTAGATTATCACTTGGGAGAGAGAGACCTTGCATTAGAAGGACAGAGGGCCTTGCTGGCCCTTAATCCAGTAACAGTAGTGATAATTTTCAATTCCACTTCTCTGGAAAAGGAAATATTGTAACACGGCTTCTTCTAAAGCAGGGATTCTTAACAAGGAGTCCATGAGCTTGAACTGAAATTCAAAAAAACACTATTCTTGGGACGTGTGGGTGTGGGTGTGATATATTTATTAAATAAAACACAGTGTAGTGTGGCCTTAGTAAGGGGTCCGTGGTTTTCACCTGACTGGCAAAGGGGATCCGTGGAACGGAGAAGGTTAAGAACCCGAGCTCTAAAGAGTCCCTTAAGGAGGTGGATGTGGCCCGAGCGATTGGGCGTCTCCCTCCCACATGGGGGGTTCCGGGTTCAGTTCTGCTGCCTCCTAAAAAGAAGATGTGGAAACAACGGGAGAGGGGGGAGTGGTTTGTAAATAAATAAATCAAAAAAAAAAAAAGGAATCCCTTGAAGTTGCGTTCAGGATCAACCAAAGTTTTTCTAGAGCATTATGGCTTGTAAAAGCCCCGTGTGATCTCGCCTCATGCCTCCTCTCCAAGCTCACCTCAGATCTCTCTCCTCTCTCCCTGTGATCCAGCCACACGGGCTGGAGCAGTCAGGAAAAATCCCAGCTTAAATGAGATAGTGGGATATAGACTTTTTTTTTTAACCTTTCACGTGAAAATCTGAAAGCGTCTGGCCGGTATGGCAGCTCTGCTCCGGGAAGCCAGGCTTCTTCCAGCCCCCCTCAGCCATCCCCCCCTCCTCAGGACGGCAGCATGTGGGCGACGGGCAACAGCGTGGGGAAAGGAACAAAGATGAGGGGGGGGCTCTCTCCAGTTACCCACCAAGGAAGGTCCCACAGTTGCCACGTGCTAGTGATGCTTCCACCCCAGAACTTAGTCACATGGCCATACGCAACTCCAAGGGAGGCTGGGGAATGTGGTCAGTGGTGTGCGCGCTAGTATTTTTATTACTGCAGTGGAAGGGAAAACTGGTATCACAGGACAGGTAGCAGCATCTGCCACCACTCGCCTTCCTTTAGCTCCTCAAACATGATAAGCTCTGTCCAGGCTTTTAGGGCCTTTTGCCAAGCTGGCCAAGTCCTTCTCAGCCTCAGCTCAGTGCCCAGCCCCCAAAGCCAGACCCCTGGGTTTGAATCCCATCTCCGTCTTACTAGCATGTGAACTTGGGCAAGGTGCTGCACCTGTTCCATCCCTCATCTCTAAAATGGAGATAATCAGCATACCAGTTCACGGGCTGTTATGAGGATGAAATGAGTTAATGCTTGAAGATTAATTTAGTGCCCACTGCCTAGTAGGCACTCAATAAATGTTAGCTGCACATCACCCCCCTACCAACACCTTACATTGTTGTGGAATAGTTGTTATAGATCATGAAAGAACATCATCAGATTATTATCACTAACTATGGTCCAGAGTATACACTTGGTATATATTTTCCATATGCCCCCTACATTTTTAAATAAACTTTTGATTTTTTTTAAGTTTTTAAAAAAAATTTCTCTCCCCTCCTCCCCCCCCAGTTGTCTGTTCTCTGTGTCCAGTTTGCTGTGTGTTCTTCTTTGTCTGCTTCTGTTCTTGTCAGTGGCATGGGAATCTGTGTTTCTTTTTTTTTAAAGATTTATTTTATTTATTTATTTCTCTCCCCCGCCCCCCACCCCGGTTGTCTGCTCTCTGTGTCTATTTGCTGCATCTTCTTTGTCTGCTTCTGTTGTTGTCAGCGGCATGGGAATCTGTGTTTCTTCTTGTTGCGTCATCTTGCTGTGGCAGCTCTCCATGTGTGCTGCGCCATTCCTGGGCAGGCTGCACTTTCTTTCGCGCTGGGCTGCTCTCCTTACGGGGCGCACTCCTTGTGCGTGGGGCTCCCCTACGCAGGGAACACCCCTGCGTGGCAGGGCACTCCTTGCACACATCAGCACTGAGGGTGGGCCAGCTCCACACGGGTCAAGGAGGCCCGGGGTTTGAACCGCGGACCTCCCATGTGGTAGACGGATGCCCTAACCACTGGGCCAAGTCCACTTCCCTGCACTGGTAACTTCTAATCTGCTTTCTGTCTCTATAGATTTGCCTATTCTGGGTATTTCATATAAAAGGAATGATACAGGGAACAAATATGGCTCAAGCAGTTGGGCACCCACTTCCCACATGGGAGGTTCTGGGTTCAGTTCCCCATGCCTCCTAAAGAAGATGAGCAGACACAATGAGCAGATATACAAATTGATGCAACAAGCTGACACAATGAGCAGATGAAATGAACAGACATGACGAGCAGGGAGCAGATATGGCTCAAGCAGTTAGGTACCCACCTCCCACATGGGAGGTCCCAGGTTCGATTCCCAGTGCCTCCGGAAGAAGATGAACATACAACAAGAGACACAGCAAGCAGACAATAAGTGGAAAAAATGAGCAGACAGACGAGGGAGCCATCTTAGGGTAGGGTGAAGGAATGATACAATACCTTTTGTGTCTGGCTTATTTCACTTAGCATAATGTTTTTGGGGTTTGTTCAAGTTGGAGCATGAATCAATACTTCATTCCTTTTTATGGGTGAATAATATTCCATTTTATGTATATACATATTCCATTTTATGTTTATCCATTCACCCATTGATGGACATTTGGGTGTTCTCCTTTTGGCTGTTATGAATGATGCTACTATAAATATTCATATACAAATTTCTACCTGGATATATGTTTTTATTTCTCTTGGATATATACCTAGGGGTGGAATTGCTTGATCATATGGTAATTCCATATTTAACTTTTTGAAGAACTACAAAGCTTTTCCACAATGGCTGCACCATTTACATTCCCACCAGCAAGGCATGAGGGTTCCAATTTCTCCACGTCCTCATCAACACTTGTTATTTCCTGTTTGTTAAATGCTGGCCGTCCTAGTGGGTGTGACGTGGTGTCTCATCATGGTTTTTATTTGCATTTTTGTAATGACTAATCATGTCGAGCATGTTTTCATTTGCTTGTTGGCCATTTGTATGTCTTCTTTGGAGAAGTGTCTAATTAAGTACTTTGCCCATTTTTAAATTGGATTATTGGTTTTTTTGTTATGGAGATGTAAAAGTTCTTTATACATTCTAGATACTAGACCCTTATCAGATATATGACTTGCAAATCTTTTCTACCATTCCATAGGTGGTCTTTTCACTTTGTTGATAATGCCCTCTGATGGCATAAAAGCTTCTAATTTTGGCCAATTTTTCTATTTTTTTTTCTTTCACTGCTCTTGTTTTTGGTGTAAAGTCTAAGAATCCATTGCCTAATACAAGATCCTGAAGATTTACCACTATTTTTCCTCTAAGAGTTTTATGGTTTTAGTTCTTATATTTAGGTCATTGATCCACTTTGAGTTAATTTTTAATACAGTGTGAGGTAGGGCTCCAACTTCATTCTTTTGTATGTGCATATGCAGTTGTCCCAGCACCATTTGTTGAAGAGAATATTCTTTCTCCACTAAGTGCTCTTGGCACTCTTGAAAATCAATTGGCTATAAATATATGGCTTTTTTTATGGGCCCTCTCTCATTTATGTTCCATTGATCTGTGAATCTATCCTTATGCTAGTAGTGCCCTGTTTTTTTGTTACTTTGAAATCAAGAAGTATAAGTGCTCCAATTTTTGTCTCTTTTTCAAAATTAGTGTAGCTATTCAGGGCCCCTTGCAACTGTATATGAATTTGAGGATTAGCTTTCCCATTTCTGCAAAGAAAAGACTCTTTATAGATTACCAGGGGTGGAGAAGAGGAGAGAATGGGGAGTCGTTACCTAATGCGTACAGAGTTTCTGTTTGGGATGAAAAATTTTTAGAAATAGATAGTGGTGATGGTTGCACAACATTGTGAATGTATTAGCAATTAATGCCATTGGATTGTCCACTCAAAATGGTTAAAATGCCATATTTAATGGTATATATATCCACAACAGATTTTTAAAGGCTCTTTTTTGTTTTTAAGTTGAGTTGATTATCTTCCTTTCACACACTTGGCTTTCCTGAAATGTTTGGTGATTCTTGATTGTGTCTCATCTTCGTCATTGTTATTACTGGTTAGACTCTCCCCTTTTTCTTTAAACAGCCCACACTGGGGTGAGGAAGGTGCTGCCACACATGCTTGCCCTTGAGTCTGCTTGCAGGGGAAGAGTGAGATGTATCTTCCTTCACTGCTCCTTGGCCAAAGAGGGAAAGGGTTTGTGCAGGGGTCAACCCATTGGACTGGTGCTGCTTTGATGCTTTGACCTAATCATTCTGTTGATTGCTCCTGGGCTCCTACTGCTGCTGGCACCCACCTTTCTGGATGTGGAGCATCCTTTATGCTGCTCTTCCCTTCCATAGCAGAACTCTTCTGCCAAGAGCTGTGGACTGTGGTTTCCTTTTGCCATCTAATCAATGCATGTGATAGTTAGCCTCGAAGACAGACCACAGTGATCTCTGCCTCCTGGTATCCATGCTCATCTGTAATCCTCTCCCCTTGAGGGCCACCTAGGCGTACTGACTCACTTCTAACAGAATATGACCAAAACGATGGGATACTGATTGCAAGATTAGTTACAAGAAGACAATTGCTTCTGTCTTGGATGCACTCTCTTCCTCTTCTCTTGAGTAGCTCACTGTGGGGGAAGCTAGCCGCCAGGTCATGAGGCAGCTCTGTGCAGAAGCCTGCATCAGCGACCTGTGCCTGCATAGAACACATGAAGAGGCTTGGAAATAGGTCCCTCACAATGCAGTTGAGCCTTCAGATGGGTCCACAGCCCTGGCTGACAGCTTGGCAGCAAACTCAGGAGAGACAGTGGATCAGAAACACCCACCTAATCTGTGGCCAGATTCCTGACCTGTAAAACTGAGGGATAATAAATGATTGCTATTATGATGTTGAGTTTAGGGGTAATTTGTGAGGCAGCAGTAGATAACAAATATTAATACACTGCCTTTCAAGAATTATGTTATGCACAGTGCTGATGCGCGCAAGGAGTACCGTGCCACACAGGGGTGTCCCCGCGTAGGGGAGCCCTACGCACTAGGAGTGCACCCCGTAAGGAGAGCGGCCCAGCCGCAGACGACAACAGAAGCGGACAAAGAAACAAGACGCAGCAAATAGACACAGAGAACAGACAACCGGTGGGGGCGGGGTGGGGGGGATTAAATAAATAAATAAATCTTTAAAAAAAAAAAAAGAATTATGTTAGTTTCTGGTCAGCTGAGATTTATTCTACTTGTATTAGAGTGTGGCCAAGTCTTTGTTAGTTTGGTGGTATGTATTTTCTGTAATTTCTACAGGTTTTGTGTGTGTGATGGTCAGTTTTATGTGTCAACTTGGCCAAGCTACGTTTCCCAGTGATTTGATCAAAACTAATGTAGGGGGAAGCGGATTTGGCTCAACTGATAGAGCATCTGTCTACCACATGGGAGGTCCAGGGTTCAAACCCAGGGCCTCCTGACCCATGTGGTGAGCTGGCCCACACGCAGTGCTGATGTGTGCAAAGAGTGCCGTGCCAAGCAGGGGTGTCCCCCGTGTAGGGGAGCCCCATGTGCAAAGAATGCACCCCCGCAAGGAGAGCCGCCCAGCGTGAAAAAAAGCACAGCCTGCCCAGGAGTGGGACACACAGAGAGCTGACACAGCAGGATGATGAAACAAAAGAGACACAGTTTCCCAGTGCCACTGACAAGAATACAAGTGGACACAGAAGAACACACAGTGAATGGACGCAGATAGCAGATAACTGACTGGGGTGGGGGAAAGAGGAGAGAAATAAATAAAATAAATCTTTAAAAAAAACTAATGTAGGTGTTTGTGAAGGTATTTTGTGGATATGACTTAAGTCCATAATCAGTTCACTTTAAAAAGGGAGATTATTGTAGGTAATCTGAGCGGACCTACAATCAGTTGAAAGGCCTGAAGAGCAGAGCTGAAGCAATTTTACCTTTGGACTGTGGCATCAGTCCATGCCTCAGCATTCTAGCCTGCCCTGCCTATAGATTTCAGACTTGCTTCCTCAGCCCCTTCAATTGTGCATTCCAATTTCTTACACTCAATCTCTTAATATATATCTCCAACTAGTTATGTTTCTCTGGTTGAAACCTGAATGATACAGATTTTGGTACCTGGAAGTAATATACTATTATAACAAATATCTAAATATGTGGAATTAGCTTTGGAATTAGGTAATGAGGAGCAAGATAGAAAAATCCTATATTGAGGGGAGTACTGCTAAGCAAAAAGGAACCAGGACCTGGTGGCTTGGAGAATTCTCAGCCTACCCAGATGACAAAAAATGCTAAAATTAGGCAATTCACTCTCAGGAAAGTGTCTGGAGAGAAAGTCAAGGGCATAGCTGGATAATCTTTTGTTGTGCCTCAGAAAGTCAGAGTATTCAATCATACAGAGGGACTCTTTGAAAAGATTAGGCCTCCACTCATGGATCCTCTCAGCCATCTGAGTAGAAGCCAGGAGTAGAGATGGGAATATCCAGGGAAGATTCATAGAGGAGCCTCTTGACTAATGGAGTGAATCCCTGAGACGTACATGGGAGACCCACAAGGTTCTTGAGAATGTCATGCCAGCAGAAACTGCCTGCCTGTATTGAAAGGGACAAAGAAAGGACAAAAGGAAAGAAGGCTATCAGACTCTCAAACTTCTATGTTTGTCAAGAAACACATGGCTGCAAGCAGCTGCTACCCTTCATGGGAAGGAAGGATGACTTTGAGGGCAGAACTTCAAGGTCAGAGGGTGGAGCCAAGAATCACAGAGGATTATTCCTGACCTTGAAAGCTAATGTTCGCCCTGCTGGATATTGCAATTCCTTGGCACTGGTTACTCCTTTTTTCTTTCCATTTTCTCCCTTTTTGAATGGGAAAGTCTATAACTGTACCCTATGCCTGTCCCACCATTGTATTTTGGTAACAGATAGCTTGTTTTCTAGTTTCACAGATTCACAGATGGAGAGGAACTTTCCTCCCAAATGGATAATATCCAGAACCTCATCCATAACTAATTTAGATGACCTAAATGATGATATTTGGGACTTTTGAGAAGATTAGATGAGATTTTGGATTTAAAGTGATGCTTTAATGGGTTGAGACTTTTGGGGACCTTGTAAATATATTTTGCATGTGGGATGAACATGAACTTTGGAGGGCTAGAGAGTGGACTATGATAGGTATAATAATCCCCTTCCCAAGGTCTCCAGAACCTGCAAATGTATTATTTTCTTGTGATTAAAGGAATCGTGTTGGTGTGATTCAGGGTTTTGAGATGGGATGGGTGACTATCTTGCGCTGCCCAGCTGGACCCAATGTAATCACAAGGTCCTTTCTAAGAGGGAAGCAGGAGGGTCAGAGTCAGAGAAGATGAGATGGCTGGAGCTGAGGTCAGGATGATGCGGCTGCTGGCTTTGATGATGGAAGAGGACGTGAGCCAAGCCATGCAGGCAGCCTCTAGAAGCTGGGAAAGGCAAGGAGATGGACTTTCCCCCAGAGCCTTGTATTAGTCAGCCCAAGGGGTGCTGATGCAAAATACCAGAAATCGGTTGGTTTTTATAAAGGGTATTTATTTGGGATAGGAGCTTACAGATGCCAAACCATAAAGCGTAAGTTACTTCCCTCACCAAAGTCCATTTCCACGTGTTGGCGCAAGATGGCTGCCTACGTCTGCGACGGCTCAGGCTTCCTGGGTTCCTCTGGGCTCGCTCCTCTCTTTTCTCTACAAGGTCAGCTGTAGACTATGAGGCTCTCTAGACTTTGCCTCTCTCCCAAGGTCAGCTGTAGCCTATCAGGTGAACCGCTCTGTCTCTTTTTCTGGGGCTCCAGCTTAAGACTTCAGCATCAAACTCCAACATCAAAACGCCAACATTAAGAACCCTCCGCTCTGTCCTTTGCCATGCCTTTTATCTGTGAGTCCCCACCCACCAAGGGATGGGGACTCAATGCCCTAATCATAACTCAATCATGCCCAGGTGTCAGATCAGATTACAAACATAATCCAACCTTTGTTTTTGGAATTCATAACCATATCAAACTGCTACAGCCTCCAAAAGGAGCCTAACTCTGTGCATCCATTTTAGACTCCTGACCTGCAGATTTGTAAGATAATGCATTTGGGTTGTTTTTTTTTCTTTCTTCGTTTGTTGTTTTAAGCCACTAAATTTGGGATAGTTTGTTACCACAGCAATAAGAAACTAATACAGTACGGGAGAAGGCGGCAGGGCCTTCTCAAACTATCCTCTTAAAACAGAAAATAAAACAACAACCTTTGATGTTTACACTATTGAATAACAAATAGAACTGTGGTCCTTGGTTTACAGTTTGAGGCTCATTCCTGAACTTTTATGCTTCTGGTATTTACTAATAGTGCTTTCCGCGGTATGACTGACCCCTGCCAGCTGCTGAGGGGAGCGGCCCAGGGCCGTGTGCTGAGCCACGGCCCCCTCCTCTCCTCGATACAGAACCCGGCCACCCCGCTCTGCAGGAACCATCTCCTTTGATTTAACAACGGTCCTGTTATCCCTATTTTACAAGTGAGGAAACGGAGGCAAAGAGAGGCAAAATAACTTCTCCAAAGACATGCATCCAGTAAGGACTCAAATATGGGCATTCTTACTCCAGTGTTAACTCTAGTACCATCTTTCAAAATACATATAGGCGGCAGACTTGGCCCAGTGGATAGGGCGTCTGTCTATCACATGGGAGGTCCACGGTTCAAACCCCCGGCCTCCCTGACCCATGTGGAGCTGGCCCATGCGCAGTGCTGATGCACGCAAGGAGTGCCCTGCCACGCAGGGTTGTTCCCCACGTAGGGGAGCCCCACGCGCAAGGAGTGCGCCCCGTAAGGAGAGCCGCCCAGCGCGAAAGAAAGTGCAGCCTGCCTAGGAATGGTGCCGCACACACGGAGAGCTGCCACAGCAAGATGACACAACAAAAAGAAACATAGATTTCCGTGCCACTGACAAGAACAGAAGCGAACAAAGAAGACACAGCAAATAGACACAGAGAGCAGACAATCAGGGTGGGGGGTGGGGGAGAGAAAAATAAATAAAATAAATCTTTAAAAAAAAAAAAAAGAAACACAGATTCCCATGCTGCTGACAAGAACAGAAGCAGAGAAAGAAGAAAGACGCAGCAAATAGACACAGAGAACAGACAACTGGGGTGGGGGGGGAGAGAAATAAATAAATAAATCTTTTTAAAAAAATACATATAGTATTTTTCACAATCTTTCATTAGTGGAAGAAACATTTACTCGAACATGGTTATATATAACAAATATAAATGGCAAAAACAGGTTTAGGAACATATACAACCAACCTCTGTAAGCGTTTCACAACGTTTGCTCACTCAGCAGATGAGGCCAGGGGCCACAAGGAAACAGGGTGGTCTACCAGCCTTGAGAGCCCCGTAGTTTGGGGTGAGTTGGTTTGCCCTCCAGAGGGAATGCAGAGCGTCGGCCAGTCTGGCAAGGCTGGTAAAGTGGGCATCTTCTGTGGCCGGAAGTGGGAGAAGAACCAGAGGAAGCCTGAGAAGTCAGTATGCAGCTGTGCTAGGCCATGGAAGCCCTGGGAGCATCGAAGCCACAGGTAAGAAGAAACCCAGGAAGCAGAAGCCGTGAGGGGCGCGGGGGCAGCAGCAACGAAGCAGTCCAACCCCGCTGCTCCGGGGCGCCCGCTCCCCTCCCAGGCTCCGAGAGCCCACCGCGCTGCCGAGCTCACATCCTCTGAGGCCAAGAGGTTCAAGTGCTTTCAGGTTCCTGGGAAGCAACTCCCACCCCACGACCTACCCCTCACCCCTACCCCCACCTCTGCCCCAGGCAGCTGGAATTCCTTTTTTCCATGGACAACCTTTCCATTCATCCCCCCTCCCACCCCCCTTGTCTGAGGTATTTGATTTTTTTTTTTAGGGACTGGGGATTGAACCTGGGACCTTGTATGTGGGAAGCCGATCCCGAACCACTGAGCCACATCCGCTTCCCTGAGTTGTTTTTGTTTCGTTTTGCTTCTTGTTTGTTTCTGCTTTTTCAGGAGGCACTGGGAACTGAACCTGGGACCTCCCGTGTGGGAGGCGGGCACTCAACTGCTTGAGCCACATCTGCTTCCCCTATTTGATTCTGTTCCGTGCTTTGCAACCCAGAGAGCAGAACTCCCGCCTCCCCTCGGGGCAGGCAGCTCCTGATGATCCTCGCCACGGCAGCAGGCTCCTGGGGCCACAGGCTGGCTGGGGCCTGGACCCTCTAGGAAGCGTGCCACGTACACGTGGCCACATCTCTACTTTTAAAATGATCTTTTCCTATTGATGTCATGAAAACTCTCTCCCTTCAGTTAACCTTCTTCTAACAAGCACAGTACAATAAAATCGATGTGGTATAAGCTTTCTTAATTACAATCAAATCCCAGCCCTGTCTTCTGGAGGTTCACATCAGATCACCTTGATTAGAATTGGATTTTGAATTTTCCTAAAACTCTTCAATCACAGACAAGTCTGAGCTTATGTCATTTCCTTAAGCGGCTGAGCTCACCCTTGACAACTAGCTCTTTCCAATTCTTCCAGCATTTAAACATGTCTATTTCATTATTTAAAAAAACACAATCCAAGATAAAAAGTGAATTTCATATTGTTATCGGAGATGGTGGTTGGTGTCTAGGTTCTTGGCTTCATCGCGAGAAAAAATTCAAGGACGAGCCACCGATTAATTAAGCAGGCAGAGAAATTATTGGGGGGTGAAGTAAGAAAAAGCGCACCTGCAGAGTTGAAGGTGGGCGCTTTCAAGAGAGAACTGCAGGCTCTGCCCTGGGGTCCCCTGTCTTACGGGGTGCGGGGCTCCAGGGCCCGCGCTGATTGGCATTTTGGAGACGAAGCAGGGGATCTATTGGGTGATTTGACTCTTAGGGGCTAGGGCTTGCTGTCTGGTGGTGAGCGGCTTCTGGCTGCTGCCTGCGGGCTCTGTGGGGCGTGTTGACCGGTGGTGACTGGCCTCTGGTCACTGTCCACCAAGCGTGCGGTAACCTGACTGTGGGTGGGGGGTGGCGGTGGCAGGGGCGCTTTCTTCTTTCCCGCCCTGTAAGGACTTGCTGGCCGCCTTCTGACAACGCAGCCCTGGGTGTGCGCTGTGAGCTGCCCCCTCCTCACTTGCCTTGTGACTCAGCAGGCTGATGGAAGTCAGCAGGCCATTGCCCAGTTTCTGTTGGTGTGCCTTGTTTTCTGCCCCTTCCTCCTTAGGTCCCTAGGCTATCCTGCCTCAGTGTGGCAACCCAGTACACACGAACATAAATATCTCCGACATAAAAGTTTACAACACCCTAAATTTTTCAATTCTATCCTTTTTCTTTTTAAAAATGCTGGTCTTTGGGAAACGCATGTGGCTCAAGCCATTGGGCTCTGGTCTACCATATAGGAGGTCTAGGGTTTGCTTCCCGGGGCCTCCTGTGAAGGCAAACTGGCCTGAGTGGAGTGCTGGCCCACACGGAATGTCGGCCCACAGGGAGAGCTGGCACAGCAGGATGACGCAACAAAGAGACACAGAGGAGAGACAATAAAAGATGCAGCAGATCAGGGAGCTGAGGTGGGGTGCAAGAGATTGAGTGCCTCTCTCCCACTTTGGAAGGTCACAGGATCGGTTTCTGGTGCCACCTAAAGAGAAGACAAGCAGACACAGAAGAATGCACAGCGAGTGGACACAGCAGACAATGAGCCAGGGGGTGGGGTGGGGAAGAAGTAAATACATAAATCTTTTTTTAAAAAATGCTGGTCTTGGGAAATGGATGTGGCTCAAGGGATTGAGCTACTGTCCACTACATGGGAGGCCTCAGGTTTGGTTCCTGGTGCCTCCTAGAGAAGAGGAGCAAGACAGCAAGCTGGTGCAATGGGCACATGCAGTGAGCTGATACAACAAGGAGAATCAAAAGAGGAGAGACAATGAGAGACATAATAAATCAGGGAGTTGAGGTGGCTCAAGTGAATGAGCACCTCTCTCCCATCTGGGAGGTCCCAGGTTCAGTTCCCAGTGCCTCCCGGAGAGGACGAGCAGGCACAGAGAGCACACAGCGAATGGACACAGAGAGCAGACAGCGAGCATAAACAATGCAGGGAGTGGGGGATAAAAAAATAAAATAAATCTTGAAGATGCTGATCTTGATCCAATAATTTATATCACAGTATCTCATAACTTAACCTTTGAAAAGCACAGGTTTAATCGATTCTTCCTTCAACACTTCCTTTCTCAAATCCAGGTCCTTCTTGGCTCCTGTTTTTCTTGTCTTGCAACAGCCAAGCATCCTATGAGGGTAGCCTGCTCCCAGGGTCCTCCTCTCTCATTCACTAGATTCTGCACGTTTCGTCTTCTGACCCCATTCTGCCCTGAAACTGGTCTCACTGTGGTTTTCATCATCTCCTTTTTTTTGCTAAATCAAAATATTTCCCCAAATTTTCAAACCTGGGCTCACAGCATCCGTTGACACTGCTAGGCATTCCCTTCTCGAAACTTTCTTTTAAGATTTATCTCTTTGTAAGAGAAATGTGCCTGGACAGGATTTTTTAAAGTAATGCTTGCATAATTGGTTAAGTTGCCTTCTGTCGGTGAAGTTACTTTTTTTTTTTAAAAGATTTATTTATTTATTTAATTTCGCCCCCGGTTGTCTGCTTTCTGTGTCTTTTTGCTGCGTCTTGTTTCTTTGTCCGCTTCTGTTGTCGTCAGCGGCACGGGAAGTGTGGGCAGCACCATTCCTGGGCAGGCTGCACTTTCTTTCATGCTGGGCGGCTCTCCTTACAGATGCACTCCTTGCGCGTGGGGCTCCCCTACGCGGGGGACACCCCTGTGTGGAAGGGCACTCCTTGCGCGCATCAGCACTGCGCATGGGCCAGCTCCACACAGGTCAAGGAGGCCCGGGGTTTGAACCGCGAACCTCCCATGTGGTAGACGCACGCCCTAACCACTGGGCCAAGTCCGTTTCCCGGTGAAGTTACTTTTTGAAGTTGAAGTAAAGTCCACTGATTGTGAAAAAGAAGCAAACTTTCTTCCCTTGGCCTCCTGAGACCACACTGCCCCAGGCCTCCCCCGCGTCACCATCAAGTCTCGAGGTTCTCTTCTGCTGCCTACTCTTCAAGATTCGCCCCAAAGTTCCCCTCTTTTCTCACTTTTTACACTGTCCTTGGGTGATTTCATTCCTTCTCATGTCCCACACCTTTATCTTCAGCTCAAATCTCTCTTCCTTTCATCCAGTAGAAATCAGAGACCACAAACGCTGATGTGAAAGTTTCCAGTCTTGAAATTTTACTCACCCAAAACCTAACCATTTGAAACGCCAAAGCTTTTGTCTGCTCTCCTGCAGTGATATTTCCCTTCTGGGGTGATAAGTGTCACTGAATGAAAGGGAGGGCGGGCGAGGGGTATAAAGAACTGGTGGACGGGGTGGGGCGGGGGGGGGGGTGATGGTGGTGAGGAGCTTGAGTTAGTGTCTGCAGTGGACGTAGTGGTTGATTCCCAACATCCATTCCATACGAGATGATTAGCTCCAGCCAATCGGTGGCTTTCTCCTGACAACTGTTATTGCTTCAGGAGTGGACATTAACTACAATCAATCTAAAGGAAAGGTCTTATATCTCCTCCCTGGAATGAGGTTTCTCTCTCCTGTCCACTGGATATGGACAGGGAAGCATCACCTAGTAGCTGCTGGCAGCCATCTTGGGACCATGAGGAGAACCATCCTGAGGGCAAAGCTCCGCTCCACAGAGGAAGACTAAGCAGAGTCACGGACAGAGCTTGGATCATCGACGACATCAAGCTTCTGAATCAACCAACCTCAGAGTCTGTGCCACCTCTGCGCTCCTCATTACATGAGATATTTCCCTAATTTTTTTTTCAAATTGGGTTATCTCTTATTTGTAGCAGAAAGCATCCTAACAGATTCAGTATCCCAAAATAGCATCCCATCACACCTGAATGCCAGACTCGTGGTTCCAACTGCCTACCAGTCCTTCCTCTTGGATGTGCCACAGCACTTCACACCCAGCAGGTCCAAAACCAACTCTTTTGTCTTGAAGGCCAGGGTAGAATGGAGTGGGGATGAGGTACAGTATAAATAGACATTTTCAAGCAGGGGTTGAGTGGTGGTGGCAGAATCTGATTTTCTAAATGTGTTGAATAAATTCGGGTGGATATCAAGGCCAGGGAAAGGGGACCAGTGAGGCAGATAGTGTAACCCAGGCAAGAACCCATGGTGGCCTGTGGGGTTGGAGAGAACAAGATAGACTTGGAAGAGAATTAGGAAGTAAAATTAACAGAAGGGGGAGAGCGAAGATGGAAGGAAGAGGTCGAAGATCATGTGAGTTCTAATTTGGGCAACAGGGGTCACCGTGGTGTCTTTCCCCGGGGAGAGGGGGGCATCTAGAAAGCCTAACTGCAGAAGGTGGGAAGAGAGGTGAGGAGCTCTGATTTGGACACGTGCAGTTTGAGGGGCCTATGGGACACCCAGTAGGAAGCTGGACATTCAGGCTTGCAGGTGGGGGAAGTTAAGAAGAGATGGAGCAAGACGTAGAAGAAAAAACCCAGAAGGGAATGTAGGAGCCACAGGAGCCAAATGAGTGGGAGCCAGAAAAGAAATGCCAAAGAAAAGTGAAAATACTGCCGAGTCTCCTCCCCACAGGCACGCGCCACCGCACACAGACATGGAGGCACTGCAGAAGTTTCCCTTGACAGCAGTTTTATTTTATTGGAAAGTAAAACTCAGTTCCTGAACCCCCACGGAGCACAGGGTCATTGGCAGGGGTGACTTGTCCTGGGGGATCACCAGCCGCTCACCAGGACACAGAAAGGAGAGTATATGGGTCACATCTATCGTCAGCCACTGCTGGTGGGGCAGGGCTTGGCCAGGGAAGGGGTGCCTGGAGCCACACCCCAAGTGCATGCAGAGGAGGAAGGGGAGACGAATGAAGGAGGGCGCGAGGGTCTCAGTGTTGGCCCAGGGCAGAGGCAGGGAGCTCTGGCCCAAGCGCTTCAGTAACTGTGAGTAGACTTGTCCAGCTCGCTGTGCTGCTCCTTCTGGGACTCAGTCACCACCTGCTGGAGGCGAGGCGTGTGAGGGGCGCCGGCCCTTCAGCACCACCCTTCTTTCAGCTCCGCTGCACAACCTGCCGAGGTTCCACGGCTCCCCTGGGTCGCCGACCGCCCACCCCCAGAACCACCCACTCCCTACACCCAAGGATCAGATGCAGCCAGTCTGGGGCCCAGAAATCAGCCGGGAAAGGCTGTGGTCCTGGGATGAGGATCCCGTCTCACCTCCCCGTCCCGGGTCTCAATGGTCTTAATCAGAACCATCTTCCGGCTGTGGCTGTCCGGGGCAGGCTCCACCTCAGGCGCTGGAGAAAGCGGGGTGAGGAGTGTTAGCGGGCAGGCTTGGGATTCCTCTCCCGTGGGGCCCCAATTCCTGGCTGTGGGCAACCATAATCCAGGAAGGACCCTGAGGCGAGCCACAGCGAGATCCCATCAGAAAAGGACAAGGGGGCGGCACGTGTCGGCAGCCAGGTGGGGGACTCACCGGTCGTCCTTATACTTAGGGAGGCAAAGGAATGGACGGGCACGGAGATCCTAGGGCGAAGCCAGTGGTCAGCTCCCCGGCCCGGCGTCCTGCTCCCCTCGCCTCCCACCGGGGCTGCGCGCTCCCCACCCGCGGAGGCCCGCGCACCGGCTCTCCTCGCCCTCCAGCAGCTTGCGGTAGGTGGCGATCTCGATGTCCAGGGCCATCTTGACGTTGAGCAGCTCCTGGTACTCACGCAGGTGCCGCGCCATCTCCTCCTTGAGCTGCCGCAGCTCCTCCTCGAGGCGCGCGGCGCCCGCCTGGTAGCCGCCCGCCTCCAGCGCGAACTGCTCCTCCAGCTCCCGCAGCTGCCGCAGCAGCGCCTCGTTCTGGGGGCGGAGGGAGGCGGTGGAGCAGCCGCGCCCCCCGCGCGCCCCCCGCGCGCCCCCCGGGGCCCCGGCGCGCAGCCGCTACCCACCGTGCCGCGCAGCCCGTCCACCTCGCACGTCAGGCTCTGGATCTGGCGTCGCGACTCGTTCATCTCCTGCTTGGCCTGGCGCAGGGCCTCGTGGTTCCGGTTGGCGGCGTCGGACAGGTCCGCGTACTGGCAAGGGGAAGTCACCCCGGGGCGTGAGCGGGCGGGGGCACGCCCCCACCCCGGCGCCCCCTCCCGGACCCCGGCGGGCTCCCGCACCTTGGACTTGTACCACTCCTCCGCCTCCTGCAGGTTCTTGGCCGCGATGTTCTCGTACTGCGCGCGGATGTCCCGCAGCGCCGCCGTCAGCTCCGGCTTCACCGTCGCCTCCACCTCCACCTGCTGCAGCTGCTGGCTCTCCACGTTGACCTGCAGGTCCCGCAGCTCCTGCGGCCCAGGGCAGCCACACGCCAAGTCGGCCGCGCAGATCCCACGCGGGCCGCGCGCGGAAAAGTGAAGAAACACGCGAATTAACAGAAAGGGGGCGCCAGGGAGCGCAGCGCGCAAAGGCTCGCGCGCCCCGCGCCCCGGCGGGGCTACGCAATGCTCCAGGGGTGCGGCGCCGATCCTCGCCACCAGGGGGCGCAGGGGTGGGACTCAAACTACCTGTAGAAGCGGGTTAAGGGACTGCGTCTACGCAGCGAGCTCACTTTACGTCCTCGCGACCATTCATCTGCTCCACCCAGCAGCCTCCTGCTCGTCGCCTCCACCGCTCCAACAAAGCCGCACCCAATCGCCTCCCCCAGCCGCCCCTGACATCCGGGCCCGCCCCAGCCCTGCCCACCTCGTCGTGCAGCTTCTTCAGGAACTCAATCTCATCCATCAGAGACTCAATCTTGCGCTCCAGCTCCAGGCGGGACAGGGTGGCGTCGTCCACGTCCTTTATGGGGTGTTAGTGGGGGGTGGGGGTGGTTCAAGAGGAGGGAGGGGCTGTTCAGGTTAGGGAACGTCCAGGATCTCCCTGTCCGCCTTTCCTGGGCGCGCGCACAGATCCACCCTGATACGCGGGCCGGGGACAGGGGTGGGGAGCGGGGCTCGACGTGGGGGCCCGGGCTCACCTTGCGGAAGAGCACGAGGTTGTGCTCCGCGTCCTCCCGCTTGCGCGTCTCTTCCTCCAACCTGGCGGGAGGAGTGGGCAGAGGCTGAGGGGCGGAGGCACCACCCAGCTTTCGCCCCAACCGCGCCCTCTGGGGTCCGGGGTGGAGGCTGCCGCTGCCCAAGCATCTGAGGAGGAGGCTTCAGGTTGCCTGGTGGAATTGTCCCCATTTTCGAACAGGCTGGGAGCTGAGAAGGGGTCCCCTTTATACACAGGAGAGCATAAAATAGCCCCACCACCCCCCAGGGGCTCAGAACAATTTTTTTTTTTGGGGGGTGGTGGTGGTGGTGGTGGCTTGGAGCCCGCGGGGGGCGGGCATGCCCATACCCGGGCTGGCCCGGGGAGCCACACCTCGGGCTGCTGTGCGGGGAAGGGGAGGCGGAGCAGCCGCCCCGACGGCCGCCGCCCCGCTCAGGCCCTGCCCCTGACCTCTGCTTGAGCGCCGCCAGGTCCTCCGCCAGCCCGTCGCGCTCCAGCTGCACCCGGTCGCGCTCGCGGCCCAGCAGCTCGAGCTCCCGCCGCAGCTCGCGCAGCTCCTGCTGGCACAGCTGGTCGGCGCGCGCCGGCTCCTGGCCCCGGGCCTGGCTCAGCTCCCCGCGCAGGGCCGCGTTCTGCTGCTCCAGGAAGCGCACCTTCTCGATGAAGTTGGCGAAGCGGTCGTTGAGCTCCTGCAGCTCCTGCTTCTCGTTGCTGCGCGTGGCCAGGAACTCCTGGTTGAGGGCCTCGGCCATGGAGAAGTCGAGGCGCTCCGAGGGCAGGCGCAGCAGGGTGCCAGCGCCCGCCCGGGGGCCGCGGAAGCTGCCCAGGCGCACGGAGGAGCCCGGGGACGCCGAGCCCAGCAGGCGGCTGCTGGAGAAGCGCGAGCCCGACGAGTAGGAGAAGGCCCCGGGGGACAGCGAGGGCGGCGGCCCGAAGGCGCGGCGGTACGAGGTGGAGCTGACGCTGGCCCGGAGGCCCGACGGGTGGCTCATGGCGGCGAGGACGGGCGGCCGCTGCTCGCGGAGCCGGGCCGGGGGGCTGGGGAGGAGCTGCACACCGCTGCGAGGCGGGCGGCTTTATAGCCCTGCGGGCTCCGGGGGGGCCCGGGCGGCTCCTCCCACTGGCCTGATGGCCGAGCGGGGCTGTGGGGAGGGGGACGCCCCACCCTCCCTTCCCGCACTGCTGGCGCCAGGCCTACTGGACCCCCCGCTGGCTGGCGGCGCAGGGAGCAGGGGCGGCGGCCACGGGGGACCTCGGGAGGGGGTCGCGCCTTCTAGCCAGCAGCCGGGGCCGGAGCCTAACAGGGAGGGCCAGGCTTGAGCAGAGGGGGCCCTGCCTGCAAGAGCTGGTAAAAATTGGGGGATCGGAGGAGGCGAGGTTCGAAGGGCAGGCTCCTGGCACATGAGGAGGGGGAGGGAGAGTCGGCCTGGCCTTAGGCCCCGGAGCTGGTGCCTCCACGGTCCCCTAAAGACCAGGCTCTGCTCTCACCTGTTGTCAGCCACCCCTTCCTTCACCACACCCAGGGAGAATTGGCAGAGGGCGCTGGGGAAGGGCTGATGGCCCCCTAATCCCCCGGGCCTGGCGAAGGGCTGGTGCCTGGCGCCAGCTCTGCCGCTAATGGACCGGCCACCTCCCTGCCCCCTCCCGTGGACACCCGCCCGCTGGTGTCAGCCTTAAAGACGCAGCCCCCCAGAGGCGGATCTCATCCAGGGTGGGACTGAGGGGGGCCAGGGACCCTGCTCGGGGTCCTGCTCGGGAGGGGCTGGGCCCTGCCAGAGGCCGGGTGGAGGGTGGCTGTCTCCTGCTGGCTTGGCGGGCTCCTCCCTTCCCCCCGCCACTGCAGCGCGGTCACGGGCCTGACGGGAATCGCCCTCCCTGCCGGGGTGGGGAGGGGAGGGGGCCGATGGGCGGCAGCTGCTGCCAAGGCGGAGATGGATGGAGAGGCAGGAACCTGTTTCCAGATCTGAGGAGCTGCAGGTACCCAGGGGTGGGTGGGCGGGATGGGGGAAGAGAAGGTGCCCACGCCGAAAGCATCCAGGCAATGAAAGAGCAGGCCCCAGAAGAGGCCCGCACACCTGTGCAATGGACGCGTGTCCTACGTGGGCGCATGTCACACACACAACCACACACCCGGCCGCACAGCCCGCCCTGCCCTCCCCCGCCCAGGAGGTAGTGGGCAGGCAAGCGTCTGGCCTCTGCGTGTCCCATGGCTTCCAGGACGCAGCCGAGGCGGCCCCGAGGGGGACAGAGGCCGCTCGGATGTGCTGCGGGAGCCAGGGGGCCGTGGGCTGCGGGTCAGTCCACCTCGCCTTGGCCCTGAGGACCAGAGCCGGGTGTCCGGGAGGGGAGGGTCAGCGCCCCGGGCTGGGTGTCTGGCCGAGGGGCTGAGGAGGGTGGCCCCCCGGGCGGGCCAGCTCCACGGCACTGCGGGGTAGACTCAGGTCCCCGCTTTGTGTGTCCTCCGAGGTGGGCCAGCGCCCGCTCCCTCCGCATGGCTGCCGCCCTCTCCTCCCCTCTAGGCCCCTCCTTCCTTCCAGGCCATTAGTCTCTCCCTGCACAGCTGCCAGGTCCTTCTCCTTGATGGGTCTGGTTTGGTTGCCAGGGGAATGGAAGAGGGAGGCTGGGAGGGAGGGGACGGGACGGGTAAGCCAGGGCCTGTCAACCTCATTTCTGGGAGTGGGGAGGGCCAGGGTCCTGCCTGGGCCGGGGGTGGGGGGGCGGCAGGTGGAGGGGCCGGGGAAGCCTTGGCGCTTTCTGCAGCAGCCCTGCTCTGTGGGCGTCACCGCCCTTGGCCTGGAGTCTGAGCAGCCCTCCTGTGGGTGTCCTCAGGAAGCAAACCGGGCTCTGCTGGGAGCAGCTGGGGAGGGGCAGGCGAGGCTTGGCGGGTGGAGGGGTGGCGGGGCCCAGCCCCGGCCCGTCCTGATGGGGAGCTGGTGGCAGGCCTGGCCTCTGGACGTGAGGCGGCGGGCGCTGGCCCCGGGGGGTTGCAGGTGGAGTCCCATCCCCTCGCTCCCTTCTGCCCCCAGCTCGCCACCCAGATGCTCAGAGGGGTGGGGCCCGAGGAAGGGGGGGCCTGGGCGGGGCCGGGCCTGCTGGCAAGGAGGGGAGCCTCCTCCCGCTTACTCCCGGCCTGGGAGCCTTGGGGCCTGGAGCAAGGGCCGCCCTGGAGAGCCAGGGCGTGGGCAACCTGCTGCCGAGCGGTCCCAGCACTCCCTCGTCCAATCCAGCCTCATCACCCAGCCTCCTTGCCCTTCCGCAGGCGCTTCCTCCTCACAGGGTGTCGGGAGGAAGAAATAATAAATACTTGCCCAGGGCTTAGGACACGCAGAGCAAGGGCTGGGAACGGAAGCTAGTTTTATTATTGTTGTTGCTGCTATTATTACTATTAAACCTCCCGTGAGGTATTTTTTTTAAGATTTATTTTTTATTTATTTCTCTCCCCTTCCCCCCCACCCTTTGTCTGCTCTCTGTGCCCATTTGTTGTGTGTTCTTCTGTGTCCACTTGTATTTTTGTCAGTGGCACCAGGAATCTGTGTTTCTCTTTGTTGCTTCAGCTCTCCGTGTGGGCGGTGCCATTCCTGGGCAGGCTGCACTTTCTTTCCCGCTGGACATCTCTCCTTGCGGGGCGCAGTCCTTGCGTGTGGGGCTCCCTTACACGGGGGACACCCTTGCGTGGCACGGCACTCCTTGCGCGCATCAGCACTGCGCATGGCCAGCTCCACACGGGTCAAGGAGGCCCGGGGTTTGAACCGCGGACCTCCCATGTGGTAGACGGATGCCCTATTAGTTGAGCCGAATCCGCTTCCCTCCCGAGCGGTGTTGAGCCCCCCTGCGGCATGGATCTGAACTTCTTTGGGTTGCCCCCCTAGTGGGTGGGAGCAGTGCGGGACCAGTGTGGAAGGAGCCAAGAGCTCCCCGACTGGTGGGCAGAGGGGAGGGGGCTCGTCCTTCCTCAGGGACTGGACACAGAGCTCCTGACTTGAGAGGTGGCGCGGGTTTGATCCTGGCCCCTCGACTCCACTGGCCATGTGCTTTGGACTTGGGTGAGAGATTGAACCTCGACTCCCTCCACTTTCTTTACCCACAAGCGGGGCGGTGATGATAGTGGCCATCTCATAGCACTGGGAGGGTTAAATGAGTGTCCACATGCGAGGCTCTCGCTGCTTAGCCTGCAGGACAGGCTAGTGCAGTGTCAGTCAGCATTAGCCCTCCTCGTTCTGCTTCCCTGGTCTGCGCTGTACAAGCTTGGAGAGAAATGACGGTTGGACGCATCCGAGGCTGGCGAGGAAGGTGAATGATGAAGGTTCGGTTCCAGGCAAGGGTGCTCGTGAACAGCAGGCCATGAATGCAAAGCTGGATGAGGAGGGCTGGCCAGGCAGGAGAGGGCGAGAGACTGGGAGAAAAGATATCCATAGCTGGACTCCCAGGCAAGGCCAAAGAATAGTCATAGTGCGGGAATGGGAGGAGGCAGGCGGGATAGGAAGCTGTGTTCAGAGAGTGGGATGTGTGAACATGTGAATATGAGTATGCTTAGGCTGTGTGACCTCAGATGAGTTACTAATCCTCTCTGAGCTTCAGTTTCTTCAATAGGGATAATGCCGGCTTCCTCTCGTGTGAGGTATCTTGTATAAAGCAGTTGACATGTTTTGAGTCTGATAGTAGGTGCTGGACTTTGTTGATTGCCTTCTTCCCCTGCTCTGTGACAGAGGGGAAACTGAGACAGAGGAGCAGCGACCTGTCCCTCGTTACATGTAGCCAGATGTCACTGGGTTCTCCCTGCTCCCTGAGGTCTGGGATTGTGCTCGCACTACCAGGCCACATCCTGGGACAGGTCCGATGTGCTCCCCAAGATTTCCTTGCATTCCAGGTGTTTCCTCTTTCCCTTCCTGGCTCTGAGGCCCTGCTGCCCTCGAATAGGCCAGCTCCACAGGTGACTCTCCAGAATGTCCCAGACGTCACCGTCCCCTAGTTCCTGTGCTCCTCTTTCCCCATCACCGAGGCTCGGGGGGACAAGCCGGGTGCCTGAGGCTGCCGGTGAGCGGGGAGCTCGTGGCACCCCCTCTCCAGGAAGGCACATCCTGGGAGTCAGGCCCTGGGCGGCCCTGCGGGGCTCTGGCCCCAGGAGCCAGGGGGCCTCAGCCAGCAGGGCCCAGCTCTGCGCTTTCCCAGGCAGAGGGCCCAGCGCCCTCCCAGGGGCGGCGGGAATCCTTCCCGTTATCTCCTGGGCGTCTTTCTGCATTTCTCTTTCTGCATTTTGTTGCTTCTCTCACTGCACTGTCGTCCCCAGCCCTTCCAACGTGCCAGGCACTGTGTGACATTTTACATGTGTTATCACATTTTTTAAAGATTAATTTTTAAAATCGTTGATAAATTTTAAGATTTATTTTTTTACAGCCCGCCCCCCCCCACGATTCTTTTGTCTGTCTGCTCACTGTTTGCTCGCCTTCTCCAGGAGGCTCCAGGAGTGGAACCCGGGACCTCCCACATGGAGTGCCCAATGGCCTGAGCCTCATGTGCTCCTCGTAGCCTGTGGTGTCTGCTGGCTTGTGGCATTTCCTCCTTTAGGCGTCTGTTCATTGTGGTGGGTGCGGCATCTGCTCGTCTTCTTTAGGAGGCACCAGGACCCGAACCCAGGACTCCGCCCCCCCATGTGATAGGCGGGCACCCAACTGGTTGAGTTACATTTTAATTCTCACAATAACCCTGCAACATAGGAACTATTACTCCCATTTTACAGTTGAAGAAACTGAGGCACATAGAGATTAAGCAATTTACCTAAGGTCACACAACTGGTAAGCAAACAATCTGTTTATGTCTGACTTCCCCGTCCTTAACTATAAGGTGTTTGTCCCTGGTGTGGAGCACAGGACTAGGTCAAATAAATGTTGATTAAACTGACCCTGAGGCACCTGAAAAAAAATCTCCCAGGCCTGCTGGTCGGGAATACAGAGAGGTGTGTTGCTGCCACCTTCTGGCAAGAAGCCAGAACGACATGTCTGCTCTGAAGAAGTCCGTATTTGACTAAAGGCAAGACTCTGCGCTTGTGGGACTTAGATGAGATGGTCCTTCAAAATCATCTATGGGGACCTAGTTTTCACAGCTGAGGAGACCTGTCCAAAGGCAGGTGTACAACAGGGTCAGCGCATCACTGGTGTTAGGAGTTCAGATCCCTGATTCCATTCTTCACCACGGCTGGGAGCCTCCTCTGTCCCCAGAAGCCAAAGGCCAGGGAAGGAGGGAAACTCTGTCCCCAGACCCTCCCTTGTCGTCCACTGTGTCCACAGTCTGCAGTCCCACCCTCACTGCAAACCCGCATCTCCCCCTGCTGCCTGAGCTCTCCAACCTGCACCCTCAACTGGAGAAGGAAAGGGCGACTCTGGACCCAGGAGAGAGTGGCTTGCGCCGGTGGCAGTGTGGCCTGCAGCCCGGCCTCGAATCACCTGGGGGCCAGCGTCTCACATTCCAGGGTCCCTCCCAGGCCTTTCGCAACCCTAGAGTCCGCATTGTAATAAACTTCCCAGGTGAGTTTTAATGCACATGAAAATTTGAGTATTCCTGGATTATGATTTTTTCTTTCGGTTGTCCTCCTTTCTCCCATTTTATTCTGAAAAATGTCAAACCCAGAAAAAAAGTTTAAAAAATGCATCCGTGACCATCAGCCTGCCCTTCTCCCAGATTTTCCAGGTGTTAACATTTTTCACAATTCCTTCAAACGTACATTTCACACATCGTGATATTTCACCCCTTCATACTTGCGCATGCTTCCCCTAAGAGCCAGGACCTTCCCCCGCGTAGCCGCTACTACTACCTCACTCGAGAAACCATTGATACAAGAGTAGGAACTGTTATTCAGTCCATATTCAAATGCCCCCTCTTGCCCCCGCAAAGTCTCGCAGGCATTTCCTCCCAATCAAGGATTTACAGATCGTGAATTGTATCCAGTTGTCACCTAAAGGCTGGGATGAACTTGGCATAATTGAGCAACTGGGGAAAGGTCAGCAAGGCTGGGGCGAGAGCGTGAGGGGAAGAGTGTCACAGCGCGTGCTTGGAGGGGTGGGAAAGGACGCAGATCACGTGGGGCGTTGCAAATCAGAGCAAAGAGTTAACAGTCTAAGTGCAGCGAGGAGCCACTGGAGGGTTTGCAGCAGAAGCGTGACTTGATCTGATTTACAGCTTTAAAAGGTCAATCTGAGGACAGTTGCCGAATTGGGACATTCTATAGACAATAATTCTAGACTCTTTAAAAAGTCATTTTTCTTTTTTTTACGATGACGATGAACCAGTCCCATTCCGAAAGCAAGGAGTGTCTTTAACTGCGAGCAAAACAATTCCATTTCCCTGCCCGGTAATGTCTACGTCCCCTCTCAGCCTGAAGCAGCCGCGGACATCATTCCTCAAACTGAGGAATGGACAAAAACAAGGCGGAAGTGGAACCGCTGACTAGAGCGGATTCATTGTTACTGTAGTTATCTTGTGTTAACTGAGTAATTTGTAACATGGATATTAAAAAAGTCATTGTTATTATTTTTAAAGGAGGGTGTATTACTTTCCTGGTGCTGCCAAACCAGTCGACACAAA